>NC_051154.1:144650529-144750329 GCF_013339745.2 Dermacentor silvarum
AACTGGCTGTGTTCGGTGGTTTGACGATCGCAGCGTTCCAACTGCAATTTCAACAATTTTTTCAATGATTTCTGTTGGTACAAAATTCAACCAGTTTACCAAACCGATCGAAAAGGATTAACGCTGACACAGGCAACAACAAAAGCAGTGCATATGTAAAGCACGGAAGCATGAGTGAAGATCGTGCCGATTCGACACCAGAAGGCATGCTGATCATATCGGATATGCGTATTAAGTGTTCATGTATGTAAATTCAAGCAGTTCGGAGCCTTCTGCCAACATGTGAGCATACAAACGAACTTGGCACACGAGCTCACAGTAGTTAGTTGCCAGCCCGCAGACGTGATCTTGTAATCGATCAGTGATGAGCCACCAGTAGGAACATATTAGCGACAAGCTTTCCACGATGGTTTGTGGCCCTTTATCACATCAGTCGGCGGCGAATAACCGCCACACCACTGGCCACACTGTCTAGCCCATTAGGCCTAATCGGAGCTGTGTCGTCAGGCGTCAGCTACTTAAGTTATGGTTTCATACCAAATCAACACGGATATACTCACAGCGGTCACACGACTCTGAGAAAGCCAAGAAACCACCTTGCTAATGAGAGTGAGTGCACGGGATGACCGCTGTTCACGGCTGCCATGTTTACCAACCACCAGACGGTGGCCCTCATTCCAAACACTGTTCGTAGGTCCACAGCGGTCTCTTTTCGTAGCTTAGAGCGACCCGTCACAAGACTAGCTTTGGATTCACGTGGCGGGCTCAAAAATGGCATGTGACCAGCGCGCTGCCCACCGGCTACAGACGCATTTACACGAACGGTAAGTGGGCATGGACGAAAAAAAACAAAGGGGGTGGGGGGAAGCTGGGGTACGTAGTGCAAACTTGCTGTGTGGGCCTCGCGATTTGAGAACTCTTTGCCGTGGGCGCGTGTGCCACCGATTGTCACGTGACACACGCCTGCCGCCTTTGTAGGTCATGCAGATTGGTTGGCCTTAACGAGCTGTTAACCCACAGAGACTACCTGCCATAAAGATGGGAAACCTCTCTTGTTTCCTGGAAGGAAAATGGAAAGCAAAACTTTCTAAGCAATAGGAGATTGCCATTAAGCGCAGTATGATCCATTATTAAAATGAAATCTCATTGGTATATAGGACAACAACGAGCTTCAGAGGGAAAAAAGCAGTTGATTCTATAAGACGGAAATTCCTGTCGATAAAAAATATTTCCAGACCTTCATATACGAGCTGAGTTATCAGTGCTGGCATACTAATTTGGTGTTCTCTTTAGAGTAGAGTAATACTACACATCTGAATCCTAGGTACCTAAGTTACCGAAAAAAAGCTACATTTGTTGTTACGTAAGGTGAGTGGCCTATTGAGCATCTGCAGTACCGTGTTTTTTGCATAAAATTTGTAAACATTTACGTTGGTGTTAAATTTTCTAATTTTCAATTCGATATTCGGCTTCTTCTTTTTTTGTTCGATTCAATACATACTCGATTCGACATCTACTATTCCGTATTCACACACCCCTAGAAAATAGTACTGCTTGATGAACATGTAAATATACACACCCAAAGGATGGTTTGAGGTCACTAAAGTGTTCTTTTCACTTGTACTTAAAATCCAATAAATCTTTCTCCTGAACTTACACAAGAGAAATATTTATAATCAGGACACTGTCACGAGCATCGCTGCCTTTAAGACATTGAAGGCAATCTTTCTCAAGATCTTGCACTCATCATGCCTTTTCATCGCTAGCGAAAGCATAGAATTATTTCCCCATGGTTGCAAAAGAAGCAGGCCAGCTCAGGCTCCACTAAAAAATAACAAATACAGCTAACAAGCTTTACAGCTCGCATCGTCTAGTCAAAGATAACCCACAGTCACAGAGGTTCATTTACATCAAAACGAAATGTGTTAGAGTGCGTCAGCATTAACCTCAGTGAACAGGAGCTATTTCTGAGGGCGACGGTACAACCGCCTCATATTAGAGCTCAGCTCTTAGGCATCCGTTCCTGCGGCGAGCGTCGGCGTCAACATAACTTAGCAAACGAGCACAGCGAAGGATGAAAGATGTGATGCGAGGAGGAAAGCTCAGAGGAGGGTGCAGCGGAACCATGGGGCAGAAAGTGGAGGAGGGTATGGCGAATGCGTCAGGAGAAAAGCATAGTGCGGTGACGATGGCTAAGAGATGACGTCAGAGTAGCACGCGTCGTCTAGGCAGTCGGTCGGCAGCGGCTGCTGTGAATCGTGCCCAGACGCGGGCTCTCGTGACCTCCAGGTTAGCGAGGCAGGTCGCACCACACTTCATTCCATTTGCAATGTGCCGCAGGAGATAGATTGTCTGCGCCAGCAATATATCGCGAAATGAAAACGCGTATGGAGCAGCACTCAAATTTCGCATTAGGGAATATCATAATCGTCGGTTAATTTTTTCTTAGTATGGCTTTGCCTTTAACGGTGAAATTATTGCTAAAATTAAGACATTGCAGAGTAATATGTGTCAATGACATAGAAACAACATGTAACATGGTAGCATCATAGAGCAGTAATCTACTCTTGTTTTTGATCAAATAAATATCCAGACTGCAACCAGCAAAAAAGGTCTCTGAACCATTTACATATTGCGACTTTCCATGTGCAACAAACCAAGGAGACCAATAAAAAGCAGCCCATTCAATCATGATAGCAAGCACCACGCAGCACTCACGGTGACCATCTTTCAATTCTGTCCCGAATCATTGCTGAGTGCAGTGTTAAAAATGCCTGCATACCAAAGCTGTCACGGGACTGCCCTGACAGGAGCCAACAGGACAGACACTGGCCAGTGTGGTCATGTCGAAATTAGTTTGTTTTTACGTGAGAAATTTTCCACACATTGTTTTTCTGCAGATGTGGCTATACTTTAGAGTATTTAGTTTCAGCACAAGCATACACATGCATCAAGCAACTGTGACCAGGCACACAAGGTGCAAGCAACACAAAGCGCACCAGCTTTATTTCTGTTGCTGCCATGTTACACTACTGGCACTGCTGCGCCAAATGCTGTAGCTGTTTCAAAGCACATCATGGTGGCATCTTTAGAAAATACACTGATAGGTCAGAAAAAGTTTTGCACTATTATTCATATTGTTGCGCAAAAACGTATATTTACAATATTTACAAAATAGGCGAGTAGCACAGGCGTAGCAGCAACCAGCCAAGATGGCGAGGAGCAACACCTCTACCTCCTCTTCTTCGGTGCTGGCCTAATGCTGACCTCTGCTTCGGTGCCGGTCTTCTTCTTCGGTCTCGCGTCAGTATGAATAAATGTGGACAGCTTTTAAATGAATTTGAACAGTCACCTGTAAGTAACTTGGCTCAAACATCTTGGGCATGTAGAAGGACTTGTCCTTGTTAGTGAAGTAGGTCTGCAGCATGCGTTCCCTCTCCTCCCAGTTGGCAGTACGGAGTACGCCATTGGGTTCTCGTATGACAATAAGGCGCTCCTGGAAATATACAGGCATGTACATTCCACTTGAGTCATTCCTCTGCACTGTGTCAGGGAATGAAGTCAACTTTACACATACGTTTACATAACTTTACGCTAGCATAGTAAAGGATCCTATTCCAGTTCTGCTGACTTTTTGCAAAACATCTGAAATCAGCTCCTTTGGAGAGAAAAAATTTATTCCGTGGCTTCCATGCCGAAGAAATTGAAGTGGGTGGTATGCACTGTACCAACGTCTCACAGCATGATGCACTGCACTTGATAGTCGAAAACGAGATGAACAATCATCTGGCAAGGGGCGGATGTTCACAAAAGAAAAAAACACCCCTTGCAAAGAAACAATATTTCGCCCCCATCAAAACGCGGCGGCTGCTACCAGGAATCGAACCCATGACCGCATGCATGGCAGCGTAATGCCATAGCCACTAAGTGAACACCGTGGGTAATGAAAACTAAGTGCTCTAACTTTTATAGAACTTTAGCTGCAAGTGCGGGTAGAAGCTATGTCGATGCACTGCACACCTGTGTAGAAAAATGACAGCACCACCAATCAGAAGTCATCTGCTGCAAAGTCTGGACATTGTACACTTTCTAGACGGAAGCATTTCCATGTACTCTAATTCATGTGTTTTTTTTTTAACAACAGATCACAATTCACATGAGCCTCGGCTCTTTCGCTTTTGTTGTGAACAAGGGGCTCGTATCTTTCCCAACACGTCAATTTTATTTTTATCTTTGGCAAGATTATATGTTGTCGCAATGATGTGTGGGGTTTACTGGCGCAAGGGCCAGTTCTGGCCAAAGAGCACCAAGCAAGTGATTATGAATTTTCAATGAAGCAATGACTTTGAAAAAGTAGATGTTAGACAGCTGTATAGAGGCCTAAAATGTCATTGTAAACTACGCGAAATATGTATATATATTACATATAAATTTATATAAAGTTATGATAATTATTTGTGAGGTGTGCTATGAACACAAAAGATATGCTTTGAAGGGATGATATACTGAAATGTAAAAATGCCAGTAGCACAAATAAAGAAGACAGTGGGGCTAGTTGCTGCTTGAACAGGCTCGAGACATCATTAACTAGAGCGAAAAAGACATCCGACAATGTCTTTTGATGTCGTTCAATGTCTTTTTCGTGCTAGTTAATGATGGCTCAAGCCAGTAGCACCACTGTTTCACCAGGTGGACCCTAGAATATAAAATGCTACTAGTGCAGCAGTAGCTTCTGGTGAGAGGATGTGCTACAAATTCCTTTGGCTGATGACATGTAAAATGCATATGTTGTAATGTTTGAGCTGCATTAACTTGCCCCTCACAGATGCTTCTGAAATGGCTCTGTTCCCACACATAACCACACGCAAGACTATTCCTTGCTCTATCGCACTTTTGCCTCGACAACTGGCCGCACCACACTGTTGAAGGAGTCGTTTCTCTGCAGGGAAGCTGCCTTACAGGTTTTACAAAGGGTCCCCTTCAGTTTGATTCATTTTTGCCTTTATTCACTGGGCCAGGTACTGTGTCATTACTACTGTCAATACATGTAAACTAGCCAGCAATGTCAGTGGGAAGAACAAGAAACGAATTGTCTGATAATGGCCCAAGTTTACAGCATTCCACTGTAATTAATTTGGAAGGGAAAAATACAGTGGAGGCGATGGCCACTATTCACAAGTGACAGGATTCATAGCTAGTGATGCAAATTATCGGTAACTGAGTATCGATAGCATCGATAGATTTTTAAAACTATCAACAGCGTAAAAAAGACTATCAATAGTATTACGATATTTCGCTATGAAACTATCCATAGTATATTACAATATTTCAATATTGCAGTGCTATTGATAGTTGAAGTTCTTGGCTAGTGACATATTAGAAATTTTGCAATACCTGACCATCAGTAACACTCAGTTAATGCAATTTGGATGAGGGAAACATCATCAAGTTTATGTACCAGTGTTTACATGCAATACATTGCATGATTTCCAATTATCAATAGTGCCCTATCGATAGTACTATAGATAACTTTTGTACTACTGACAGCTTAAGAATGACTCAACAATCAAAAGTGCTATTTAAATTTTTGCATCACTAATCCTAGGGGAATCATACCACAAATATAAGCAGACACCAAGGCTTTTCAGTGGCATATAGTATTCCGAAACAAACGTCCCCAGGTTACAGCTAATACAGCTCTGATTGGTAAGAGGGCCACTTGAGCATCACTGAAATTTCTGGAATGAATAATCCCCGAAACTGCAGCAATGCTCAAGTAACTTTGTGTGCCAAGGAGGAGAGAGGTAATAATCCAAGGAGCTGTTTATATCCAAGATCATTCTTAAAACCGTTCTTAGTGTCAAATCATCAAAAGACAGAGACCATAAAGAGGCAGAAAGACATCAACACTTCCAATTTACTCTCTTCCTATTGTTTGCTGCTTTACTCTAAGAAATAAAGGCCCAACCACAAGGAACCGATTTTCAGCGCCGACCGGCAGCACGCGGCGTCAATGATCAACAAGGTTTATTGACGGCTCTCAACCACAAGAGACTCTGGGCTTCAACGTATTTCAAGCGAGGCACAATGTGGCCAGATCCTTCCTTCTTAATGGCCTCGAATTTAGCCGGCCAGTTTTGCAAAATGTTGTGCTTACAGAACAATTGTTTTTACTTCATAAGGGCTTCTTGTGGTTTTTAAACTTCATAAAAATTGTCCGTAGCTCTAGCGCAAATATATACAGTATTTTGCTGGTTGTCTGTACAGAAACACGTAGCACCAGTGACATAGCATCACCAGCAGCTGCCGTGCTCGCTATAAGTGTGCACTTCGGCTTTCCTCACATGTCTCTAGAGTATATCATTATGTACGATACCGTACAAAGCTGCACCATTTGCAATGGCTGGGGCACGTGCGAGCAATCGGCTGCTTAGGACGCGGGCGAGGCACTTACGGACGGCAACGCCAGAAACTCGCTTTGTAAATGGCCTCAGAGTTCGCTCACATGGCGCGGCGCGCTGTCTCAGAGGCCTCTTGCTTCTACCGCCACTTCCGCCGTCAGCGCTGCATTCTGGCATGCTCGGTCTTGGGGCACGGAGCAAGCATGAACTGGCGGCGCACTGTTCTCAATGCCGCCGGCCACCGCTGTGTGACGCCAGTTGGCACTGACGCTGAAAATCCGCCGAACATTTCTTCCTTGTGATTGGGCCTTAAATGTATACCTACTAGCTCCCATTTCATTTACCACAACACCCCACGTAATGTGAGATTTGTTCAAACCATTGTAGCGCACTTAACACAAACACAAAGTACATAGGATTGGACACCATGGGCATGTGTCTAGTCCTCTGTACTTTGTTTTAATTGTGCTACGATGGTTTATACAATTATCCACCAGCTTGCCCAAGAACAAGCTATAAAAATGTGAGGTTTTGCTACAGGCTCTTGTCTTCAACGTTGGCAATGATCAACTCGATTTTGGTGGGCAAGAGCTCAACCATGCCTTACACATCAATACTTCTGCACGCTGCTTTGAAGCCTCACTTCACAAAGCAGTTTGACGTTTACTTAACCTCAATGTGAGAATGATGAGTATTGTTAGTACAGCAGGTAGTGTGCTATCAAACCACCACCAACTTGCTTATTTCAAATTACTGGATATTTCCATTTAAAAGTGCTAAATAGCGGGCTATTTTCTCTATAGAAGAGTACAGATACCTTTCAGCACTTTCACACTAAGTACGAACTGTTTCATTACCTCATAGTGGCTCTGAAACAGACGAATTAAAACAGCTGATAGTGCCACGTGTGTGTAATCTGTTCGCTTGTGTACACCTGTCTCACACTGTTTAAAAGTATGTACAGCAAACTGTACCAGCTAGCTCAAAAGAAAGTTCATTTGTGCTAAAGCTTAACGAATGTTTGCACTGCACTTCTGCTTTGTAGTACAATCGGCAACAAGATATTCAGGAGTGCTAGAGCAGCTGCCACGGCTGCACAACAAAGCAAATCTGCACATAATGATTTAATGACGCAACATTAATTTGCTGCCTTGATCCCGTAAGCATGGAATTATTGCTTGGGCCGCAGCCTTTTTATTGTTTAAAGTCTAGAAAGCAACTTGAGAAATGCAAAAGCTATTAAAAATACTGCAAGCACGCCAATTGTGCCATAAGCCCAAAATTTCTGCTCCGGACTGTTGTGCTTCCCATGCCATGGACCAAGTAAGTCCCTGCTGTAGGTGGAGCTGTCTGCTAAAGTGCTGAAAGTGCTGGTGCCATGTGCAATAAGCACATGGTACCTGCTAATTGTGACTGTAGTAATAGTTCCATTGTCTTTAATTCTGCCACACTGTATGTATTTTATGATGCAAAGCTTCCTATCCTTGTGTTGCAACTCAGTGAATGTACTAATATTAAAAAAATAAAAAAAAAAGACATTATAGCTAGCTGGCGCTGCTCAGCGAGCACTGCACACTGATGCTTTCACAGTCCTGAGTTACCAAAACAGCAGCTTGATTACTGCATTCCTGAATGCCACGTGGAGCACACACTAAGATGTTTCATTACACTCACCCGATCTTTGTAGCCATAAGAAATGTCCGTGAAGATGTGTGTGCTATCGGTGAAGCCTTGAATTTCTGGATCCTTAGCGAGCACTTTCTCACATGGCTTGCGTTCTCGAAGCACTGGTGGCATCTGCAGTTTTTGCTGGGCCCGACGGCGGGAGTCTTGTAGTTCCTGTGAAAGTATGCAGCAAAGAGGGAGCAAGGTAGAGTGGCCACAAGCGTAACACACAACTACAATACTTGCACAAGACACTAACTAGGCTAATGCTAACTAGACACTAACCAGCACGAAATCATACCAAAAAGCAGCCAGCACATTCATGCAACAATGCATAATCATGCAGCCACAGGTCATCACTGTCACCCATGCTCAGTCACATTGGTTACAAAGCTGTGATGGGAGTGTGAGTGACGGCGGATCAGCTGGGAGTTATTGCTATGACGAGGTCATAAGATTGGCACACTGGTGAAATAATTTTGAGTGTGAAATGGAGTAACTTTAAACGTGAGTGGCTGTTACGTATTCGGCAGTAGAACGATCGCCGGTAGTCAGTTGTTCTAGACAAAAGCCTGCAGCACAACCCCACATTTAATTTTTACAACTTGTTCTTGGGCAAGCTGGTTGATAACTGTATTCGCAATGCACACAGACTGTCGTGCCGCGTACTGGCCAGCGAGAGAAATATTTCAAAGAGTATTCGCACGGTGTTACCGTGTGACTCGATATGCGCCGACGCGTTTATGTTTTGTTAACAACTTCTATTTACGCCACGGAAAAAAATATTAAAAGCAACAGGATGTGTTGCGTGCCTCAGTGCACCAACCGAGCAGAGAAGGAGGAGATATGGTTGATTATTTTCCGTTGGACGCGTGTCTTAAAAAGGAGTGGGTGGTGAAGCTCCGGATCGGCAAGCCGGAGGCGCCGCCAGTGAAGGTTTGCAGCGTACGTTTTGTCGCTGTAGTTTGCGCTGCAAACCTCTCCATGTCCCCCCCCCCCTCCCACATACACACAAATCTTCGCTTTTGACTCAGTGGCAGGCAAAACGGCAGCAAACAATAAATTTGGGCGGCGCTGAAGTGCGTCCTCGACCTCGCCAGGCTCGTTGCATCGGACCGTAACTACGTTTGCAGCCGCGCGCCGATCGCTAGGTCTCTGGCATATTTGCTTGCACTGAACCTTTTCGATTAAAACCGAATTTAAAAACAAGATCGGCGTACTTTTTCTGACTTAACCCGATAACGCCGCACTCTAGCCTAAGCGTTTGTTCTAGATTCGCTCCGCGTCGTATACATCTGTAAGGTCGAGGGCGTCATTCGCCGTAAAATAACAAGCATGCACGTATACTTCTGGTTATGTACGCTAGTCATCTATATTTACGCGAGGCCTTGAATTATTACATTCAAGGCTCATGATGATGATGATGATTAATTGGCATCCCCTTTGAAATGAGGCGGCGACAAATAGTCACCTAGCCTGCTTGATTTAATCAGGTACACTATACTTGTTCCTTATCTAGCATTTTTGCATACCTCTCATTATTCCTTTTTTTTTTTTTTTAATTTACCTTGCATCGCTACCTATGATTTTAAGAGATTAGGTTGTATCTATCTTTTCCCTGCTTTTTTTCCACCAGTACTCTAATCGTCTCTTGCTTATTTCTACGGCTGATCTGTTGATGTTTCCATCCACTTTAATCCGCTCATTTATATTTACGGGGCGCGCACTGCTGCTGCAACACACAACAAATAGCTTGGACGTGGGACGTCTGCACACACAGTCCTTGAATTGCAACAGCGTGAGCACTGTATGTCTTGACGCCGCAACAAATTAGATGGCCAGGGTTGAAAATCTCTTTGCCTTCGATTAGACACCGGATCATTTTTCCGTACGGTTGAAGGTGTCCCATAATCTCTCCTAGAGATAGCTGTTTTGTAAAAGGCAGCGGCATTTGCCCAGCCGATGAGAATAAACTGTAAAAAATAATACACTCGGTGTGTTACGAGAAGGATTAGAAAAAGCCCGGCGTGCTACGACGCGGACGTGCAGTCGAGAATTCTGATGCTCTCTCTGTCCGCCATCGGACTGATGGATAGGCGGATGAGGCTGAACCCTTTACATTGGGTAGTGGCATGCGCCACCTAGCCATGACTATTAACATATTTTGTAATTTCATGGTGGGTGAAATTTCACCCCTGCCTTGATTTTAGCCACCAATCAGATAACCTCCGTTTGGTTATTTCTACCCGCTTAAAGTCTATTTTCATGGATCACCTAGGGCGCCACCTAGAGTCCGTGTAGCACAAAAGGGAAGCACTGCAGACATAATATGGCGCACTGTGTGAGTTATGCAAACTTGTAGTTTCGTTTCGATGACTGAAAACAAATCCTGATCAAATTCTGGGGTTTCACCAAGATCTCACTATGAGGCACCGCGCCTAGTAGGGGACTTCGCATCAATTCTGACCATCTGGTGTTCTTTAACCTCCACCTAAATCTACACAGGAGCGTTCTTACATTTTGCTGCGCGGGGATCAGCTGCGCAACTATAGATGACCAAAAAATATTTATCAGCACTGGTTCATATAACTGCAAGCGTTCTTCAAAACAAGAGCGGAGACGCAGAACGGTACGCAAGCCTGCATTTTACTAAGAACTCGTACAGAAAAAAAAAAAAAAAAAACTTTTTTCATTGTGCACAGCAATCGTTACGTTTCTCACGGTACAGCGGCAGCCGCTCAACGCAGTTCACTTTCTATCAACAAAATATGAGCAGGCGCGTAACAATGCAAAAAAAAAAGAAATACTTATACGTACCTGTTCAAGTTGTTCATCTGTAAGGAACTTGTAGCGCGGCGTGTTTAAAGGCACGGGGATCGGAGCGAAGATATTGTCGAGGTCAAAACCCGCGAGCTTTTGGAGAAAGTTCTGCACTTTCGGACTGATGAACAAGGCCTCGATGTCTATGTTATCGGAACACTTGTAAGGATCGGCGGCGCCTGTAAAACATTAGAGAAAAGAAATATGAATGGTTTCATTCACGATTTGCGTTTTCAGATCGCAAACACGGGCTCGCAACGCTAAAACAATATTCCTGCTAGCACCATGGGCCACATATTATTTTATATACAACGTTCACCAACTTGTGTTTGCACATGTTCTTCTAGCATGATGTGTCCAAGACTTTGCGTTAGTAGCCGGCTGTCGTAACAAATGCTTCCACCGCGAGACGAAGGAGCATGTTTTCGACGCCATGGTGGACGCCATATTTGATGCACCACTTGGATCTGACTTGGATAGGATAACAAAAATTGTATGCAATCCATAGCCAAACATTCGACCGAAACTAGAGTGTACTAGAATACGGTTGAGTGGGACGAGCGGCTGGGGCGGCGCATGCTTTGCAATGAGGCCCCCGATGTAGAAAAATACTGTGGCGGCGCTGCGATCGAAGTGGATTTAAGTGGATTGGACCGCATCAAGGTCGCGCCGTTGGAAACTGCTGGCGATACAGCTCCGTAGGGTCATTCGTACTACTTCGCGCCCTGATATTTGCGTTCTGAATGCTCAAATGGTGTTCATAATTTCATATGACATGTATTTATGCCTTAAGAATTCCTTGCTTTCTCTTCTTCATTTTTTTAATGCCGCTTGGTGATGCGCATGCATTGCGGCCGCAGTGTCGGCTTTCATTCTACTATGTTATTGTACGGTACCCTTTGGATGGATGGATGGATGGATGGATGGATGGATGGATGGATGGATGGATGGATGGATGTAAAACTTTAATGAACGTCCTGAGGTACGCGACTCAGCGCGCAGCGGGCCGCTCCCACGTTGGGACAGTCAGGCCATGCCCGACCGCCGCATCGTGGGCCCTCTGGACAGCCCATAGTTGCGCCCCGGCATCGGGGCTCTTGATAGCGGAGAGCCACTTGTCCTCATTTATTTGAGAATGCGAAGTAATCGGTATACGGGGTCATTTATTGCGGTACCCTTTGGAGAACAAATATTTTTCTCGTTCTTCAAGCAGCATGTATCTCTCGTGTGTATTGTTGTGCATATATTTTTCCATCAGTAGGTCTTGCGAAACGCACACAGAGAAACACACGTAACCTTCCTGCTTGCCGCTTCAAACAAGTATACAGTATATCTGCCCATCCTGCGCCTTGTACTCAGATTTACGGGAAGCATTGTTATAGATAAAAAAAGGAGTAAACTGCAGCGCAACATTACATTCAAGTTTCCGCCTTCCTCGCGTAACAGAATGCGAAATCGGTATATGGGGTCATTTATTGCGGTAGGACCTCGAGCGCCGAAAACAGTTTTAGGTAGTCATTCTATATGCTCATCTTTGGCCGTATAAGCCGTACGTGGAAATTTTTTACCCTGTCAATACTTCAAAAAAAAAAAAAAAAAAAAGAAGAAGAAGGAAAGAAAGAAAGAAAGAAGGCTGGCGCGGTAGCCTAATTAGTGGCTATACCCAATGGGCAACGAAAGTCCGGTGGACATCCACTGGTCAGCCAGTTTTGGACATATGGATGTCCGTCGGAGATCCACAGAAATCCACCGGATGTACTACGGACGTCCATAGGACGCTTATGCGCAAGAAAATTGGCAGTCCGTCGTACGTCCGACGGCTGCCAGAACCGTACATTCGGACGTTACAGGGACATGCAAAATCATGCAGTTGGGCCTTTTAGTACATCCATCGGACATCCCCAGGAACACAGTTATTGAAACTTGGGGATGTTCATAGGACATGCTTTGTTTTAATTGCTTTAGCAGAGGTTTATATACAGGGTGTTTCATTTTAGCTGCACCAATTTTCTTTTTAATTGCATGTGGCAGATAGCACAATTATTATCCTTGATCTAAACTACTTGATGAGACGGCCATTACTTCCACGAGAAATCAAAATGCCTAATTCAATAATTAACCTAATTACACTAATTACCTTTTAAATTATTTTACGGCACATCTTTCAATCTACGAATTATAGCTGCTGAGTTCGCAAGGCGTATCTACTTTGCAAATTATTATCTTGAAACTGGTTCAGTCCTGAGAATTCGTTCCAAGTGGATACGCCTTGTGAACCCAGCGGCTATAATTTGTAGATTGAAAGATGCGCTGTAAAATAATTAATTAAAGTTAATTAGCGTAATTATGTTTATTTTTGAGTGAGGCGATTTGATTTCTCGTGGAAATAAAGGCCGCCTCATCGAGTAGTTTAGATTAAGATTAGAATTGTGTTATCTGCCACAGGCAATTTTTAAAAACTTGGTGCAGCTAAAATGAAACACCCTCTGTATAGTTTGCACCACACCATATTGCACCCTTTTGTACCTGCCTGGATTAATACTGTTGCAGCATTCATTTGGCTGGCTTCTCTTACAATTTACATATGTTGCAACTAAGATATTACAGGCAAAAAAAAGTGTCACAGTATATGAGGCAGTGATCTATATATATATTTTTTTTCATTGCAATGCACTTTTCTAATATGAACAAACACTTTCTTGACACGAAATTACATACACAATGACGATCACCATCAACCTCAATAATTACTTCAGTTAACTTAGTTATCACAGTACACTGATGTCCCAGCTTTTTAATTTTAAATCTGGGAACCTACATTGAATTGGTAGACGTTTTGTAACATGAATACAAACTTTATTAACACAATATCTGTAAAATGATTTCAGTTAAGAACAATATCATATGCACAATGACAATCAGAGCAGTAGCTTGCTTTGCTATCACAGAAAGCTACACACATGTTTCTTATATTAAAGAATAGGAACTTCCATCAAAATGGTACTGTACAGCCATGACATCTTCACAGCACTAAAGCAAAACCGGCAAAGACTAGCCACACTACATCCAAAATATTACAAAAATCAGTCCGTTTAAGTGTCAACCATACCTGACAAGACTACATCTCAAAGAACATGTGCACGTAGTATATTTGTCTACCACTAGCTGTAGCACTTGTATACTGCAGATACAGCTGAACATTATACAAACAAAAAGATGAGATTATTGTCATATCACAAATATGTATCAGCACTAACTTAAATGTTTTGACTAGATGACAACGTACATGTGAGCACTAGGGTATTTAACATATTCCAACAAGGTCACTAAGTGCGAACTAGCTGCGCAACCTGTTACTCGGACTTTTGATAAGTCATGAAATGCTGTACAAGAATAGAATCGAGATGCATTACCACCACAAGCACTTGTGTTGTCACTTGATAACTTAGCAAAGATTAAGTGTACATTATGACCGAACAACACGAAAACATCGAATAACTCCTTATGGTTGGCTTTGCATTCAGATTTTTTTAAGGCAAGCCTGAAGCAGGGAATACAGAATGCTATACTATGTCCAGAAACCAAACTAGTTTACTAAGCTGGAGCAAAAACATTGAAAAGTTAGCTCCTGAGGTTACAAAGTTGGCTAATGAGTAATATACTGATTCTTGCTTCTCTGTCATGTTCAGGAAATTTTTAATGAAGCATCAGTCGCTGAACTTATATGAAAAGCTTAATTTAAACATCTAAAAAGTACAATGTGCAACTATATGGCAAGCAGCAACCGTTGATTTGACTTATATTGATGACATCAGTATTTTGAGTATTCTTGGAAGCATCCGGGGGCAGTTAATTTGTACCTGTGTAGCATCATTTCACGTGTTTGTTTTTTGTAAAAATGCAGTAGTTTCAATACACTTTGAGAGGAACCCGCACAATTGGGCTGGTTGCAGATGAAAAACAAATTGAATGCTTTCACAAGAACTGGAAATAAACACTACAATAGGGAACAATACACAAAATAATACAATACTAGTAAGGGCACAGACGGTACTTCAGTTGACAGATTGCACAAGCCGTGGATTTCGGCCAAATTTTGGCAATGTAAGCTATGATACATTCGTTTATTGTAACAAAGATTAGACAGAAAAAGAAATGACAAATTACCCTCCTTAAAATAGCTTAACAAGCAACCTGAATGCTGACTGTAGTTTTGCTCATACCAGTCACTTGCTCTGCAAGCACAAATGACAAACAGGAAGCATAAAAGCTGCATAAACCTAAAAGGCACAGTTGATGACAAAAAAAGCACATGGCCTCAAATACTTTGACACTGAGACATAAGTTAAAAATTAAAGAAACATATTGTGGTCAACTTCTACTGAATTGCTGAAAATGCAGAGGTACCTACATATGAAAAAAGAAACTTAATAAGAAACCTGAATGCTTTGTACTTTTGCACATACATGATTACAGAACTAGAAGTGTGCTGGCTCCTTGATCTGCACACACAAAAGGAAAACATGAATTCTAAAAGCTGAAAACATTCCGACACTGACACACAACTTAAAAGTAAAAGAAGCAAACATACCATGGTCAGCCTCTACCAGAACTGTTGAAAATACAGATATGCCTAAATTACCGAACTGCAGAAAAAAAAGATACATCAAAAGTGCCATAGCAGTGAAACCGAACAAGAATTAACTATGGCTTTACAATTTGAGTAAGTGGGAGGCTTCTGATGAATTTCAAGCTTTGTCAACAACACCAATGTGACTGTTTCATACTTATGTGCTTAGCATGGCAAGGGTATATATCTCATACTAAAACTATTGTGCAAAACGAAGGGACAGGACTGGAGTGAGAAAACAAAACACCACATTGAGCGCTCGGTGTTTTGTTTTCTCGCTCCAGCCCTGTCCCTTTGTTGCCTTCGGCAATAGCTTTAGTATATCTAACCAACCACAGAATTTTGCTCAAGTCACTAACAATTAGGTAAAAAGCAGATAGTGAAACTGCCAGTAAAAACACTAAGACACCATTACTTCCAGTAAGCTATAAATGGGCCAAATGCCCCTCAGATGAAAAAAGTGCTGGACAAGTGGCTGAAAAAACATACCACATCCCAGCAGTAGGAGTGCACATCAGTTCTTAGAAAAATAAAGGTATGGGACCTAGAGCTCATCAGCAGTTATTAATAAATACAAAACACAACAGAACGTCAAACTTCTGCCAGTCAGTTGTACAGAGGTGTCTAGAAGTTGGCGGCACCAAACTAAAGCGGCAACCTGTAGAGGCTTTCTCGGAGAGGAAGATGGAGCTAGAGTTGGGCAAACCCCTTCACTCAGTTGGAATCTGAAACACCAAAGATTTCAGGTTTAAGACCACTGTAAGTACAGCAAGATTCTACCGAGACTGAATCACAAAATTATGCAGTTTGTACAGCATGCTTGGTGGATGAAAGTGAATGATAATGATTTTACATCCTCATCCCAATGCTTCCCTTGGTGCGACCTCGAGGTATGCCTACAAGACAAGCACTTATGACTGTTGGACTTTTACTATGAATTATGTTTTCAAATAAATCACCTGATGTCTGCTGTGGTTCCCAGTGCTCAGGCGTCTTAGGCGCCTTCGCAAGGAGGCGCTCCGGTGCGTGGCGTAACCATGACTTAATAGCCTCTTCAACATCTGCTGCAGTGCCTTTTGGAGCTTTGCGTGCAGCATCTGAAATTGGTTTTTCAACATTTACTAAAATTGCCAAAGTAAATCAGGCTATTAATGGCATCTTGGAATGCTGTCTCTCAAACCCCAAAATACAATGAAAGACAATAAGGTGTTCCGTAGTGCACATTAGAAATTCTTTTTTTTCAAAAGAATAACTTTGGTCACTGCTAGTCCCTCATTCGTGTTTCTGCCCTCATTTAATTTTCCTTCCAAATTAACTTAGAAAATACACATCAAAAACTCATCAGCAAACCTTTACAAAATGTAACTGCACAGTTCATTTAGACGTAACTTGAATTCCTTGTGTACATGCACATACAAAGAATTAAATCTGTGGTGCATCTCACTGAGCGGCTTCATTTGGCATGGTCGCAGCAGTGGGCAGCAATGGCTTTGAAGTTCCCGTTTTCAAGGATACTCAGCACATCCACAAAATCATATGGGGGTAATTTAATAAAGTTATGCAAGTGGTAAAAAAAAAGCTCGTAATCAATCCTAGATCAGGGCAGTGCCACCACAATCTATTTGAGCACTAATGCAATGACAGGGCTGTAATCTTTTCCACTACACATGTAATATCTACTTTAATTTTCTCACTCTTCCATCCCTGTGCAAAAATTCTGATGCCGGTTCAATAGTATTTTAGTAATCAATTACTTGTTACCATACTGTGAGATTTGACACAAACTTTAGTAAAGAGCTGCTGTTGAAAGAATCGCTTCAGATCGAGCTACGTTGCTTAACTGGCCTTTATACCTACCAAAAATGAAAAATTTCTGAGTTGCTTTTTCCTTAATCTGTTTGCTGGCAACATGTATGCAAATCACTATTACTAAGCTACATTCTTAGTTTGAATGTTGCTAGGTCCAGCAATTTATCAAGTATTTTACACAGTAACCAAAGAGTACCACAAACTTCACACTGACAATATGCGGTGGTTATGTGTAGTGCCCATGCTGCATTGTTCGCTGTCCTTTGTGTGCTATTTCCAGTCTTAGGAAAGTGTACCAACTCACCTAACTTTCGATTCTTGTGAGAGAATTTTAGATACCACATTGCTTTGTGTATGGTCACAAAAATGATCAAAGTACTTTACCGATATATCTTTTTACTCATGGCTAATAATCTGCATGCAGTATGGGCACATTCTACACTTTTGTTGCGCCGCCATACTTTTGACTTACACAAACCATTAGAGGAGGCTGTGCAGTGCTACATCAGCCATGCAACTTCTAATGGTTTGCTCAGTGCAACTATTTTTCATGACACACAGGCAGAATAAACTTTGAAGTAAGCTCCCTTGTTACTTTTAAGGATCCTTTGCAAAAGAGATTTTGATCTCCGATACACAGATGCTATTTATCAGCTATAGTCGGATACAACATAATTCTGCAGTGAAGCGCTGCCCACGCCCTCATAACCGCCAGCCACTGTTTCATTGCCAGGCTGCAAATAGCTAATATTTCAAGCTTTCCCTGTTACCTAAAAAGGTGGTAACCAAAAAAATACAGCGCGTAATTTTATACGTTTTCACTAGTCTATTATAGTGGAACATACAAGTACGACAAGTACAAGTCGTTTCAAGTATGACACCATTTTGAAAAGGCCGCATAACGATTTTGTTCGCTTCTGTGATAGTGCTGCAGGAAAAATGGTAGCACTATTTAGACAAAAAGTTGGTTGTGTTTTTGGCAAGTTGTTCTGAAAAAAAAAATACAGTAAATTGTAAATACTTGTGGCATTTTACTGCAAATAATGTAAAATGCCAACCATGATTAGTTCCCAGTAGAGCGTATGCCTTATGTCGCTAAAAAAAAGAATTTTAAACCACAATAAACAACTGTAAGTTTTTGTCATACCTGCTACTGCTTTGGCAATATTTAGGGCTGAAAAGCTATGCTTCCCCTTCCGACCAAGCCAAGAAAATTGTGCAGCAAGCTCGTCAGTCAAACAGTATCCAAGAATTCTTTTCGTCGCCCAGTTTGCGTCTTTCCCGCCAAGCTGCATAAATTCACGAACCTGCAGGGAGATCACAAAAAGCATGTGTTAGACGCATGTACATAGTGTGCAAGGTGTAGAAATAAGTAAAGAAAGTTATGGGCAAATTCAGCCCCACAAATAATTAACATATTTATACTGCAAGCAGTGCTCTCGTAAACATCTTGCCTGGAACAAAGCCTATATAGAGCCATATAAAAATACAAAAACAATCCATAGCATACCAAAGTACTGGTGGTTTCACGTGTCAGCTTTGCATCAAAATCAAGCAGCTCTTGCAGGCAATTGAACGGTTGATTGACTAGTGGTGTGCATGTTGTCACTGCTGCGGATGGTAGCATTTCACAAAGTTTGTTGATACTCTCTGCTTGTTGCTGTAGCATAAAGCGTATAGTGTTGAGGAGACGCAGCATATGCTGGAGTACATCTGCAAAATAATAATAATAACTGCACAATGTGTAACCTTGGAGGTCACAGTAGCCAACAATAAAGAAATATATACCGGGTGTTTCAGCAAACATTTTCAAAAATTTTTAAAGGTTGCCTGCGGCAGATAGCACAATTCTAGTTCATGAGCTTGTCCACTCGAAGAGGTGGACATTACTAGCACAAAAAAATTGAAATGCATAATCGACTAATTAAAAAATCACTAATTCAGTTTTCAACTAATTACCGTATGGCCCCCATATTGCAATTTACAAATTCTAGCTGTGCAGTTAACTAGGCGGATCTACTTGGAACGAATTCTCAGGATGACGGCAGTTTCGAAATATTAATTCCCAAACTTTGTGGAGAAATGCATTGGCATTCCAGTTACTTTTGTGCTTCATGTGTAAAATGATGTTTTGTTCAGAAAGTAACTGGAATGCCAATGCATTTCTCCACAAAGTTTGGGAATTAATATTTCGAAACTGCCGTCATCCTGAGAATTTGTTCCAAATGGAATCTTCCTTGTGAACTGCACAGCTGGAATTTGTAAATTGCAGTACGGGCACCATAAGGTAATTAGTTAAAACTTTATTAGTGATTTTTTGTTAATTAGCCGATTATGCATTTCATTTTTGTTCAAGTAATGTCCGCCTCTTCAAGCAGACCAGCTCGTAAATTAGAACTGTGCTATCTGCCACAGGCAACCTTTAAAAAGTTTTGAGTGTTCTCTGAAACACCCTGTGTACATGTGCCATTCTAAAATAACTCCCAAGTGATCGTTACGCTTATGAAATCAATTTGCGAAAGAATTTATAAAAGCCATAATTTTAAATCTGCATACACTGGTCACTGCCATGTTCAGTAGGTGCGCTTTGTGGCTTCTCCACTTCCACTGGTTGACCTGGAAAGCATAAATGTAATAAATTAGCATTACAGGATAATCTCATTGGTCAGAATTGCATACAAAGGACTTGGTTTCTGAAATGTTGTCTCCTTTGTTTGCATTACCTGTAAACAATAATTGCAGTTGTGCCCACATATGTGAGACGGATCTGGCATTAGCTAAGAGTGCTTAGAAACTATGGTAAACCACTCGGAAACCCAAGCCCTTTTCACAGTTACATTATTGATCAGCTAAATATTGACCTAAAATAAGAAATAGACTAGACTGTACTGTACTTGCCTGCATCAACAGTGTTATCACGCTCACTGCATGATGAATTTGAACGTGACAGCAAGCCTGAAATTATAAAAGGTGTTCAATGAGCAAAAAACAGTATTCTTCTGTATAGTTTTGATATGGAAGAGAAACTGAACCTGTTGAAATGAATGCTAATCATTGCCAATGAAGTACAAAAATACTGCTAGTCTCCTCATTTTACCAAGTACAGAATTGTATTTCCAAGATCGATATGCCTTTCCTTTACATTTTGTTTCCAGTGTGCTTCCATACCAAATATGTCCCTACCATCTGGGATCTATACTAAAGCCACCTCATCTAGGAAGTTAAAACAGTACAAAGTTGTGTTGTTCATTTTATTTACTGATTAACACCTGCTTCTGCAGGAAAAAACCCCCATGCCCAGATTGAATCACATTTATAACAACTTTACGTAGACCATGGCTCCAGACTTCTTTTGCACAGAAAGGATAGTTTGTATAAAAATAAATAGTGGCTGCATAGCTATATAGAAAAATATGTGCTAACATACCTGTTCTTGGTATTTCTCTCTCACTGCCGGTAGCTCCACTTGACATTTGACTTGAAGTCAGGCCTAAAAAGTAACATGCATATTACACATTCAATCAAATGCCAGTGAGCACAGTGTACAATCAGATCCTATGCTTTTAAAAGTTTGTGTATATCCCAGATCTTTTACAATTGAACTGCACAGACCTTTCATAACTGAACCGATTTGCGAGTTAAAATTTACCCCTTTTTTCTATGTCATGGAGCTAAGATAGCATTGTTTCAATAGTGACATAAATGTTTCCACTTCCATTATATCTGGTGGTAACATATTCTAACTTGAGCATTTCAGGAAAGTTAAGTGCCTGTCATCAGTGCATCTCACCACAAAATAATTGCAGAAAGCCATAAGCAAAGCACAAAAGGCCATACAAGAGACAAAAAGAAGAAGAAAAAAACAAAAACAGGTGTATCTGTTAGGCAATGAAGATAACACAAAATTACCTTGAGGGAAATTTTTCGGAATGGCGGGGAGTGTCAGTGGACATGTCTTTGCAGTGGCCTCTTCTGTCCCACTCGCATTAGAGTCAGAGTCTGTCCAGTTCCGTGGTGGCCTTCGGCATCGCTTCCTTGGAACCACTTCAGAATCACTGCCCAGGTCAGAGTGGAACTGGCTACGGTTCAGATTTTTTCGTGCACTATCATAAGTACCTGTATAAAAAGTAAATAATGAGAACTAATCCTATGCTTTGCATGAGAAATCCAGCTTGCTGAAACATGAACTTACCAAACAGTCCTTTGACAGCAATGTCAAAGCGTTTCCACGCCGCCTGCGGAGGAGTCTGTTTCTTCACCATTCTACTGGCTTTTTCAGCCTTTACATGGTCAGGCCAGCGGCACTGCCTATCTGACACCCACGAAACTGGCACAACTTCAACTTCTTTTGACTTCACAAATTCGACAATGGCATAACTCATCTAAAGTAGAAAGAAATAAAATGCACTATCAACATCCAAAGTTTACATCAGGTACATACATACATACTATACATGGGCCGAAATATTTTCACCTTATTAGCCAGCAGTAATATGTATGCCCGGATTCTGAATATAAGTGCACTTTTAAATGAACAAGCAAAAGTAAGATTTTCCCCAATATAGAGGAGCTGAGACAAACCTTGTCTTGCTTTCTCTGCAGAAGGGTGCAGACAGCATACATAATATATTTAAGATACATAAATACAGCTAGACATATTTTGTCAACTGAACCATATGCTAAATATGCTAAACTAAGTTTCACACATCACAATCAAGCAGTTGGTGAACAAAAATACAGACATTAAAATGATTGTGAAACACGCCAACCTTACATAAGCCATATATTAACTCTGAGAAAAAAATCCCTGTGACAAATGGATCACTTAACATTCACTGTCAGACATGTTTCCTTTGCAATATGTAAAGTAGCCATCCAACAATAATTGTCGTGGACACAGTGAGCCCCCCGGAAATAAATGTTTGAGCAAAGGATATTGCTCATGTTAAACAGAAGCCAGCAAAAAAAATTTTGAAACATGGTATGAAACCTAAAACTCAAGTGCATAGCTTACACGCTGGGCTATCAAAACACTACATCACAATTGGAACTTTCCATGCTGCATACACAGCCCTTTTTACAACTATCAGCTTCAAAGTATTGACGCTGACTATTCACATGGGTCCACTGTTACAAAGAACTCCTAATGATTAATTAGGCAGAGTACAGCTCGCAACACAACGACCTCTGGGTATGCCTGTATTGTTTACAGTGTTTCAGTAAAGTTGAAGGTATCTTGCAGTTATATTAGGTTGAATACCAAGTGTGTAAATATTATGGACCAGTACTGTACCATTATCTACACATTTTCTAAAACTTGCAATTACGGCTCACAGATAAACAAAAACTGTGGGGCCACTTACCTCACAGAAATAAAATGGTTACTCCCCAATGTTTCCTTAAAGCAGCTGTCAGTGTGGAAAGCTGGACACTTCTCTGCACTATTTGTCGAATGTCACTGAATGTCATGAACTTGTAGCAGCCGCAAAGATTCCAATTCAAACACATCCACAAGCATTATGGTGCTCCCATAATTTTTGTGCCAAAGCACTAACACTCATGAACACAGCTTCACAAACAAGGCTTCACACTACCAGAATGACAAGAAAGCTTGGAAAAACCCTAACTAACAGTATGCCCTTCCGGCATGACAACGTGCTGCCCCTTCCATGGCAGCATGACCATTTTCTGGACATTACTTATGGGCCATACTTTAAGTGCCGAAAGGTGTGACACAACAAAAATTTGAAGTCTTGAGGACTCGAAAGGCTGCTTATACATGTCTTCCTTGTGAAGAAATTCTTGGCCAATAATGCACAATTCATTCGTAGAACTCATGGTGGCAATATTCTTAACAACAATTATGTGCTCGCCTTGCATGCAGCAACTGTCCTTCTCATCCAAGCTCAGCACAAAATTGTCAAATCTCAGAGTTTTATAGCACGGAAGGCTGCATGAGGGCAGGAGTGGACCATTGTCATGGGAGTGACAAGCTGACTCGATATCTTCTCTGGGGCGCTCTTTGGAAGTGCTTGATAGCAACTCTGCTATTCTGTTTCCGAGTTGTTGCAGTGGCTTTCCATGCCTCCGAAGGTGCTTCTTTAGCTGTCTCATATTATTCTCGAAAGGAAAAGCACTGAAGCAGTCAAGAGCACCATGGTGTTTTACATCATCTGGCAAGTGCAACAAACAATGAACATTGAAAGACATATGTTCTTCTCCATACAAATTTGCATAACCAGCCACAAAATGCTTCAGTAATTCCCCTGCGTAGTCAGCATGATGAATGCATAACTGCCTATTAACCAGTATTGAGAGTGCGGCATGAAGAAGCAAGAAATTTTGATAGAGGTCATCTGCAAGAGTGAGGTTGAGCAGAAGTGGTCCGGTGTAGAACAAGAACAGTCTGAATTCCACAGCCTTCCAACGATCTAACTCGTCGAGGCCCCTCGGTTTACGTGCAAACTCACACGGAATGTAAGGCCGCAAGGCACTGCTTTGTTCATGAAAATTACGGCGCTGAAGCGGCCCGAGACGAACATGCAAAGGACCTGTAACCCATAGGGAGAGCAGCTTCCTGACAACACCTAGAAGAACCACATGCATGTAATCCAATGGCACATCGCGCACAGTATCAAGAGGTAACTCGAGAAGAATGGATGTTCCTCTGTGGTGCTCAAGATCATACTGCTGCCTGAAGCTGATATCTGTACGAAGGGAGCAGTTTGCATCAAGGAATACAACCTTGCCTCCAATGTATGCACCCTCAACTGTGCATTTTGGACAACCACTATACCCACTGTGGCCTTTTGTCATCATTATGAACGACCGTGCAGGTGCGTCACAAACAATTGCCTTCAGTTGGACCTGAATTAGTTGATCACAGACAGTTAGACCATGAGACATCAAGTGCTGGAGCTCATCGACAAAAGGTCGCAAGAAGTCATTTGAAGAATGTGGCTTTGATGGCCCTGCAAATGCTCCAACAACAAATGGCGCAGTGCGACCATCCCCAGAAAAGCTAGCCTGGCATTGTATGGGCCACAGCTGCATCTTAGAACTTTTCGCAAGTGGCAGACCATCCACATTCACTGTGAGAGAAACAACATCTGGAATGGTTTTCACAAACCTCAATGAATGTTTTAGTCCGGCTGCAAGGCCGAAGTGACAATAGTCACCTGGGCTCAAAGCCGTTACGGCATACTTATTTTTTCGTCGTGGAGTTTTCAGGAGTGTCCGCGCGTCATCTGGGATATCAAGTGCATAAAGGCTGCCATGACGTTTGAGCAGCTGTAGCAAGTCTGTTAGCGCATTTCTCCTTATGTTGTTCTCAACTGCCCACCTTCTAAGGCCCTCTTGAAATTCTCTTCTGGAGCTTCTTCAACTTCTGCAATTGAGCCCTCAGTATCCTGACAGCGGGTACTTGACTGGCAGATGCGTGACAAACTATCCCCCTGCCGCACGGAATTATCCAGGTCAGAGAAATGTGCGTCTTCAGCAAGGCTTTCAGATTCTTCAACTACAGCTTCTTCGTGAGCATCGGAGACAGCATTTGTGTTGTCCCGCGAGCATTCCGGCATAACACGCAGAGGGTCAATTAGTTCAAGTACTCTTCTCGTCTCCCGCGACGCCTTCTCTGCAATACGTCCTTCGCGAGCACTCTCCATATTTACAGAGACTCTACAAGAAACCATAAGCCGATTACATCGCCTATGAAAGCTTGCGCATCTTCCCGCCACTTCCCGAAACCACAAGTGCAGTCCTGAAGTAGGAATTTCCCGCCACTTCCCGTAACCAAGCGCAGCCCTGAAGTACAAGTTTTCCTCACCTTTGTTTCTTGCGCTAACGTCTGCAAGATGCATAAACAAGGCCCAGATGTTCAAACGGAGACTTAGCGCACGCACTTGCACGCATTCAGAGGTCCTTTGGCATGGAGGAATAAAACATAGAATAAAGAACCAACAAAACGCGACCTTTGGTTGCTTTTGGCGCGAATGAGCAAGCTGATGATGTTGATAACTAGGCGGCTACGTGTTTCTAGAGTGCCTAGGGTGCCTCGATGCCAGCGCCGCCGTTCAGGGTGGTGCCAACCTTTGACCGCCCCCGCGCCGCCGCTTTCTCGCTGCGACGCCATATTGTGTCACAGCGAGCCGTTGCGATTGCTTGGTGCCGGTGCTGAGTTCGAGGCACAGTGCACGCGGATGCTTCGCGGGCGCTTCTACTTGCTTGACAGTGTTCAGCCGCATGACTGACAAGCTATCAAGTGCATCGTGTCGACATGACGGGCTGTGTTCCCAAGTGCGCCGGATCGACGCGTAAAGAACTGTGTTGTTTTCGCTTCCCCCGGGACCCAGAGCGACGGAAGAGATGGGAAGCCCAAGTAAAGCGCGATCACTGGAAGGCAACGGATAACTCCTGCATTTGCGAGGTAAGTGTCAAGAATGTTTAGACTACCGCACCGTGTTTTTCATTTAAATAAGAAAGTATTCTCTGATCCTCGCTCACGTACCTACGTTCACTCACGAACTAAGCACTGCACCGATGCTGTCTGAGTAGCGTATGGTTTGCGAGCGCGCGTCGCATAGGCTTTTTTTTCGTTTTGATGGGCGCAGTCTGAACCCTTATTTTAAGGGCTGACGAAGATGCTTAGCCGCGAAATAGTCTTACATTAGCTACGAATCGTCACGTAAGCCACATATTTTCCTTTTTCACGGGAAGCACACATCGTGTGTGTCTCTTGTTTCTTTTTTTTTCTTTTTTCGGTACTGGTTATTTGGGACTAAAGAACGCAGTTCTTCGTCTGGGGAGAGCGGCTGTTTTGTACGTGGTAAGCGAAACATTGTGATTTTCTCTGATTTCTCAGGAGATATCTTGCGGACCTCAGGGTGTTACGTTACATAGCTGATTTTTTAGACTTGTACATATTTGTAGCGTGGTGATCGTAAGCCGATGGTCATTCGTGCTCATTCCCGATCATAGTGGGTACTGTGACGGTCTTTAAATGCCTGTGCATGGTATGCCCAGGTGTAGTAGAGTTAAGGGGCATCATGGGACCAAAATGTTTCGGCGCTTTCTGGCATGGTGTCTGTTGTAGCCTGTGCATTTCTTCGAAACGTGTGAAGCGAGGTAATACAGCATTGCTTCTGCTAAA
This sequence comes from Dermacentor silvarum, assembly GCF_013339745.2. NCBI lineage: Eukaryota > Metazoa > Arthropoda > Arachnida > Ixodida > Ixodidae > Dermacentor > Dermacentor silvarum. The sequence goes on from NC_051154.1 coordinate 144,677,006, forward strand.
ATTTATTTTTAAGCACTGTAATGGGTTCTCTGTATTTACAAGGCAACTTTTCATATCAATAATCACTTTTGTTGTTTTACCTGTACTTAGAAACACTTTGAAGAGGACCAGAACGAGGGAAATCGACAGGATGGGCGCCGTCTGTTAAAGTCAACAGCCCTACATCATCATGGACTATATTTTCGAAGTGAAAAACATTGCTTATCTGTATTTGACTGTCTTAGTTTCATTTACGGTTTTTGTACGTGATATGTATGCAGTGTTGGTTATTTTTTCAATGTAGTTATCAGTGTTCTAATGGTTATTTATGAAATGTTCTGTACTCGCCATCGATGTGTTTGGCTGATGCGACGTATTCGATGGTAGCTGATGTATGTATGCTGGCTTGATATCTGGCTGGATATCTTCATTAATATTACCCGCGGTTGCGTTTTCTTGTTTGCATTCTTGTTTTCGATTTATATTGTGTGTAATAAGGTTGATGTACTCACTTAACCCCCCCCCCCCCCCCATGTAATGAATAAATAAAAAAAAAAACTCTCTCTATCCCGAATTGTGTGTCGAGCCTACCTTGCGAATTAATTTTTTTATCTCGTCTTTCAACATAACCTTCAGGCGCCACACAGTACATATAATTTTTCATGTACATATCTCTTTCATGATTGATTGTACTAGACATTATAAGTAAATGTATTTTGTGCATCGTTTGATTTCTTGTGTGTACTACGCAATATTGACACAGACAAGTTACGTTACATTTTTCTCTACAGCACTAACTAAACCTTATTTTCACATCGCAGTTATTTTTACACCAGCTTAATCCTGTCAGCACACAGTTTTGTGGGCAAAAAAAGCAAAAATTGCGCGTAGATATCGTCAAATAATTGCAACGAACGCGAAGAGCACGCGCAACGCAAGGGAAACTAACCGCCGTGCGCGAGTGGCTGGCTACGGTAAAGGAGGCGTGACGTGTAAACCAAAATACAACAGCGCAAAAAAAAAAAAAAACTTCCACACACAGGGGGTCGCAAACCTCATATACCAATCATCGAAGCGCAAAAAAAATAGTGCGTATTTTAAACATACACATGGGATATAAATGTGATTGAATTAGGCAACTTGGGGCATGTTCCCGGCGCCATACATTTACGTCTTCGACCTTCGACGAGTTAACGGCTATTGGTTATAAAGATATGCAGATGGGACACCGATAAAAAAATACTCATCAAGGCAAAGCACTTGGAAGCGCGCCGCGAGTAACACTTTATGAACGCAAGCGTAGCTGAGTCTCAGCTCGTGTGACACAATATGGCGGCGCCAGCGGGGTTGTCTCCACCCTGGACGGCGGCGCTGGGCATCGAGGCACCCTAAGAGTGCCTCGATGCCAGCGCCGCCGCTCGCATCGAGGCACCCTACGTGCTTCTGTCTCTCTCACCGTGGCTGCAGGTGGGGGTGGATATTATCACCACCTATGTTCAAGATACGAATAAAATAAATTAATAACTTTCACTGAGAGCAGTTACTTATGTAACGATATATGTTTTCGTAAATTACTGAGTTTGTATTGGTTTTTGGTAGACTCTTGTTGTAATGCTGGCAACTATGGTGCGTCAATGTAGCTTGTTTTTGGCGGCGCCGGCGTTTTGTAAACAAACGAACGGTTGATCGGTGCGAAACATATTTTTTATGCGTTGGCGAAAAATGTGCTGCGATGTACAGTAGTACACCTTTGTAGAACTTTCATGGCTGGTGTTGCGGACATATGTGCGCAAGTTGATGGTGTAAAAGATAATTCCGTCGGTGGATCGCGTGGTGAGGAATACGTCAGCGTTTGGGCCATGGCCGTCACGCTTACGACACGTACATAGAAACGGCACATTTAGCGAAGTCCACGATTTAAGCGTGCTCGGGCAGGTGGAACTTATTCACATTTTCCACTCCTGCAGCGGCGTAGTTGCAAATTCGGGGCGCTTGAACTGTGTGTATTGTTATTTTGCTTTTTTTTTTTTTTTTTTTTGTGGAAGCGTGCAATTTTGCCACGAAAAACTCTGTTGCGAATTCACGATCGAGAATTTATGCGATGTCCATTGCAGATGTCGCTTGAACTATACGCAGTGCAGAAACTGTTGAGAAATAATCAAATAGATGATGTCCCATGGATGTCCCTCTGTCGTCTGAAGCATGACGTCCGCGTAAAATCCAGTGCAGATGTCCTTAGGACGTTCGAGATTAAAAACAAAACGGACGTTCAAAACATCCGGAACACAACGTCCCTGGGTAATCCTGGGGATAACCGGCTCTGGACGTGGACGTTCGGATATAATTCGGACGTCCACCGGATTTTTGTGGCCCATTGGGTGGTTGCTGCGCCTTCGGGTGTAGCAACCGAACGGAGTCCGGGAAGGCATTTTTCTGTATTCCGTGCGGGAAGGACGACGGTGAACGACGTTCTGCGTGGCTCCACAGAATTGGCCGCAAAAACTTCGCGCCTTCGAAGAACACCCGCTTGTGCGAGGTAAGTTTCTTGAATAACTAGTTTGCTGGACAGTTATTGCTTTCAAGCGACTGTACTTGCGTGTGACCGCTAAACTTTACCCGTCCGGTTAACGCTCATCGCTCTGCGTGCGGCTATTGAACACTATGTAGCTAGCACACGTGGTTTCCAGTAAACTGGGGCCGTATTCTGTAACGCTTCGGTTTTCGAAGGATTCGGTTTGGCGGTGGCGTCACATTGGGGCGGTCCGTTGACGTAATGAAAACAAGTGAAAGGACAGAGACCAATCGGCGCGAAGGTTTCTTTTTGTGGCAGTGAACGTCACAAACCGAGTAAAAATATAGCAATTTACGAGCGTTTCTTGGTAAATAAAAGTAATTTGTTCATGGTATTGATGAGGTTTACGTTTTTCATCATGAAATGTGTGTGAGTTGTACTGGCGGTGAGTGACTTAACGAATTTTGTATACTTCGGTTGACCCATTTATGCCGCTAGGTGGGACGTCGTACGCTAACTTCGCGTTTCGGCCAAAGTACACACTCAAGTTCCTCGCACAGTCGGAGCGCTGTCTCTTTTGAGAATCTGAATTGTCGCTGGAATCCCTCGTCTGTCATCTCAAAGGCGTCTTGTCGACGTCGAGGTTGTCGCTGTCTATCACGGAGGCTCGCTAAAAGCACGATAACAGGCGCCACAGGCACCGCACACGCCGTCATTTTGTTCCGAGTGCCGCGATTTCGCCCGTGCACATGGCACGCACAGGCTCTGCACACGGCACACCGCGCTTCGGATCAGACCGAAGCAGCGCGCGCGGCTTTGCTTCGTAGCAGACGACAAATTCGGTTTCCGCGTGATTGACATGTGCGTGACGTCATCAAAAAATGCGTTCGCGCCCTGAGGCGATGGCGTCACCCAGGCGGCGACCAATCGCTGCACGCAAACCGAATCCTTCGAAAACCGAAGCGTTACAGAATACGGCCCCTGTTCGGTTCGCACGGCTCGCTTTGCTTCGCGCTATTGAAAATCGCCCAGTACCTATCCAAGTAAGCTCGTTGGAAACAACAAACGTACATTTCAAGTGAGCGTGTTGTGCTCAGTTGTTAACTCACTTAACTCAAGCTCAGTGCGAAGTTGTTAACGCATTTAGCGGATTACTGAGTGTTTATCCATTAGATAACTTCAGGGCAGGTACGACAAGATCTGCCAAATATTCGTAACTGAAATGCGGCTTAGATTGCCCATAAAATACTGTTTTGTTTCTTACGCGACGTTAGCGTGTGTACGTTTTCTAAAAAAAAAAAAAAAATACCGCTGCGTTGTAGTGCGCTGAGCGATAGCCGTGCCACTGCAGTGCAAAATCTTTACTCCCGCCCTCACTCTGTCATTCGAACAAACTTGCTCCGAAACGAGCAGAAAAACTTGCTCCGACTCCGCCATTGGAATTCAACATATGATGCTGCTTACCCAGAGCAATGGACATCTCAAGCTGGTGAGAAACGGTCACTGTAAAGCGATAAACAATGCTCGCGACAGTACAGTCGTCTGAGCTATTGGGCGATTGGCATAACTGCATACTTCGAATGAAAACAAGGCGCGAACGAAAAGCGCTGGTGTTTTTATTTTATCCACGTCTTGTAGCCCTCTTACTCAATCTCATCAAATAGCTACAGAGTAAAAGGAGACGGTTCCCATGAATAACGTGTGTTAAACAAGCACCAGGTCTATACAGAAAATGTTGCTTCAAAATGCCTTCTATAGATTTCCTGACTCTGTTCTTTGCGACTACTTATACTTTAGATATTTTAAGCACTGTCACCGGGTAGGTTTATTAACATTCCTATTTTTCTTTGTTTTCTCCATGGACCAAGCTATAGGACCATTTCATCCCTGATGATTTTGAGAAACCAAGAGTCGATGGTAAAAAGAAGTTGAAGTGGAAGGCAATACCAAGCATTTTTGCGCATCGGCCGCAGAAAAATCCCAGAAAGCCACCGTTTCCTAGACTCCAATACTTCCTGCAAGCAAGCACTGTCTTGCAACCAGACTGCCGCCAGCCAGATGCAGTTGAGGCACCACAACCCACAGGGAGCCAAGGAGCACCTGAGGTCCCAGAAGACACTCCCAGGGAGCACCTGACTTCCTAGGAGGGACTGACAGCTCTGCTGTGATTGGAAATCCAGCAATGGAATGCACAACAGCAGGTACTGTGTGTATTATGCAGTTAAGCAAATTCACAGTATATTGCTTTTCCGTCTGTCTCTCTCTCTTTGTATTGGGCATCTATGCTTATTTTTTATTCTGTGTGCATTCTTTGGAGGAACAAAGATGAGAAATTTGCCTCTGCCTCACAGTGGAGGCATATTAGATTTGAAAAAGTGGTGACAAATGCACAACCGAGGCATCAGTAGCGCTTCACCAAAAAGAAATACACTAGCAATAAACTTGCAGCATGAGTAAAAATGCATTGTGTGTAAACATTGACTGATGGCAAGCAAACGTCTACCAAGCAGGTTGCCACCAGCCGACAGCTGATAACCTGGTATGTTCAGGTGACACACTACAAGGAACAGGGAGCCAAGGAGCACCTGAAGGCCCAGAGGAAACTCAAGGTATCCAGGGAGCATCTGAGAGCCTAGGAGGGACTGACAGCTCTTCTGCGACTGGAAACTCACCAATGGAATGCTCTACAGCAGATACAGGTACCGTGCAGTTAAGCGCTAATTCGCAGCATATTTGCAAACATCAATTGTAGACTGAAATCCTCTGAGCTGTATTCTATTGAACCGTGACCAAGCAAAGTGATAATGAGTATTGCCTGATGTAAAGTGCAGTACACTGTTAAAGTGAACACTCGTATGTGCTGTCTTCACTTTACTGGCATTTTAGCTACAGGTGGCAATTAAATCTGTCGCATGTTTACCAAAGTTCAGTAGTACTCAGTGCTTGCAAGAACAGACACAGGTAGAGATTAGTGCCGTGCGGTGACCATGTTTGCGAAATTTCGCTGTCATGCGAATTGTGCACTTCGACTGACTGGTTGATGTATCAACAAGAAATTGCGGGAACATTTTTTCTAGGTTGAAGAACCAATTTGGTTTTACATTGCTCATGTACTCCTGTTTTTTGTTACATCTGCTTTTGAGGAACAAAAACTAAAAAGCCCACATCATAGAGGAGGCATACCAGATCGAAAAACGTTCTTGTTTTTAGTGTTTTCTATTGTGTCTAGCGGTTTTTTGGGTGGCACTTTCAATGTTATTGGTTTGTGCATATCTGAGTGTTTTCTATTTATATGTTATTTACTCGCAAAAAATATTCTGCGTGAGTAAAACACATAGGTAAATGTAGTTGCATAGACTCACCCAACAAGCAAAAGCAGCAAACAGCACATTTATGTAGAAAGGCGCCACTTCCATCAGCCACAAATCATCTGCTGCAAAGCCAATTTTAGGCTTTCCAGATGAAAAAATTCACACGTGCTTTACATTCACGTGTTCACTTATGTCTTCTAGCAGGTGTGTCATGTTTTTTATCTCGATCACTGCATTCAGCAGAGCTCTTAATTATGCCGTTAATTTACCACTTCACCGTCAACTTCCAAGATTTTGCACAATATCTTGTAGCCTGTCTTTACACAATCTTTGCTTCTTGTGCCAATCCATCCTGACATCGTCTCATTTGCAGTGTTTCTGTCACGTTCCAAAACATACCAACAAGCCCAACTCAATATGTTTCTTGATGCTCTTTTTCCTTCAGTGTTATAGAGCCAAATTGCGTATTTTAAGCATTGACCAAATCGCCTACAGCTTCAACCTTATCTTAAATGCTACTTCGAACACCACCTATTATCATAGTTCCACACATTCATTTTAAATCCTTATTTCAGATTCTCGGGAGATTTTATTGTTGGAATTATTTGCTAAATAACGCATTAAATTATTTTGCAGCAGAAGATGACCCAACGGATGACGTTCTAGTTTTAAAACGGCAACTCAACTTGGAACAGAAAAAAACGAGCCAAGGCTGAAGAAGAATGCAGAAACCTGCGGCAGTCCTTCAACAAGATTTTTGGCAGTTATCTGCAAAAAGGGACCATGAGGGGATCTGCGTGGACTGACAAAACAATACAGGAGTCATTAAAAGTGCGACTTGCCTGCGGATCAAGAGGTTATGAGTACCTCCACTACAATGGATGGCCACTGCCTGCAGAGAGAACTCTCCAAAAGAAAATTGTTTGGACAGAATATTAGTAAAAGGTCAGTTAGTGTCCCTGTAGGTCTTCCTGCTATTGCAAAAAGTTTATTTTTAGAGGGTTTATATAATTGTTTGTTCTTGAGAACCTCTGGTCATAACGAATACTGTGGTATCATTGTGGTTTATCAGCTAGAGCTTACTATGTGAAACAAATGTGAATGTAGCTTAAGTTTTCAGAAGCAAAGTGCGAACTCGGTAGTGGACTTTCATTTCCTAGAGTAGAATGTGACAAAATTTTAAAGTGAATACTGTATAGTTTTATGTATTAACTATTGTTGAATTCCAATGGTGGAGCCGGAGCAGCCGATGGACTCTGTGAGCGAGCACTCGACTCTGGCGTAGAGCAACGCCTCCAAATACGCGAATGGAACACAACCTGTGCTGCCGGAGCAAGGCGGAAGCGGAAGTTCTATCCTTCGGGCGCCAAGTTACCCAGGATACCTTGCGTGTTGTCATTCTCTTCCGCTGTTTGCTCCCAGCCAGTATATTAACTCTATGCTCCCAGCACCGCCGCACCGATCACTTGTCTTTTCAGCGCCGTTCACCCGCTGCTTAAAACTGCAAAATGGATATCTTGCCAATTAAGCATACAACAGCTTTTGTTTACTATGGTGAGCACACAGGATGCTCACAAACATGGTAGGCGTCTTCGCAACTTGAAGGACGTCCTCGACGAAGCTCACTACTTCGGGCCTCTTCGCGGGAATGCGGAACATCCTGTCGAATTCCCGCTCATAAGTGGCAGTTTCAGCGTCGTTGGCACTATCCGAGAAATCGCTCATGTCGGAACTTGAGCTTTCCGACTCGGAGCTGTCACTATCGAGTAGCAGAAGCAATGCCCCACGCTCTGCCAAACTAGCTGAGCCTATCCGTACCGAGCCGTTCATGTCGTCCGCCATTACCATCGTGAGTCGCGACCGGCTGCGCCCCCCAGCAGACAAACGTAAAGGAAATGCGTCACGCAGAGTTCCGGTCCACTCCGCCGATTTTGGCGGAGCATCTTTGCTGCTCCATGGAGTCGCTCCCGCTCTGAATCCACTCAGACTCTTTCATTGGACCATTTTACTCCCGCCCTCACTCTGTCATTCGAACAAACTTGCTCCGAAACGAGCAGAAAAACTTGCTCCGACTCCGCCATTGGAATTCAACATATGATGCTGCTTACCCAGAGCAATGGACATCTCATTCCTAGCAAGTGAAAAAGCAATATCACCGTATTTTGCTGATTTATTGAGTTTTTATTACTATTTTATTATTGTTTATTACTGCCTATTTATTTTAATTTCTGTGTCAGTCGTGAAATGGTAAACAGGACGCTTGTTTACAAATTACAGTTGTGTACAATTGACTATCTCTTACTCTGTGATATCTTAAATTTCTATTGATAGATGAGTATGTCTATTTGTACTAGTCATAGCAGCTTTCCTGGCAATTTTATTTGTGTACTGTAGAAATACATATAACCTGGAGGGTGTACTAACTCTTTAGTCCCTGCTCGTGACATGGCAGAGATTGAAATGTATAAATTCATTTTCATAACACATTTGCAGTTATTGTGCAAGTCCATAATCAATACATCTCACTGTGTCATACTTTTAAATCCCATTTATAGACCAAGTTACATGTATTTGTCCTAGTCACAGTCGCTTTCCTGGCAAGTTCATTTCTGTATTGTACGTCCAAGTTATTAAGTGCCTGCTTGTGACGTGGCAGAGTGCAAAATGTATAAGGTTTTTAACATGTCAAATGTTTGTTATTGTGCGTGTCCATGATCACTATATGATCACTCTGTGATATTTTAAAATCTCATTTTCAAACATGTGTATTTGACCTAGTTACAGTAGCTTTCCTAGCAATTTTATTTCAGTACCATAAAATAAGTAATAACCTGGAGGGTGTACCTCCAGGTTATTTAGTACCCACTTGTTACATGGCAGAGTGCAAAATGTATAAAGTGTGTGCCTCATAATCAGGACTGGTTTTGGCACGTTAAACCCCAGAAAGAAGAAAATGTATAAAGTTTTTTTTTTTCACATGTCCAATGTTTGTTAGTGTGCATGATCACTGAAACATGGGTGATATTCATGGTACAAAATCTTAACGGCGTGTTCTTTAATTAGTGTGTCAATAGAGCTTCTAGACTCCCATTGTGCCAGTGTTTCTCAAAAGCATAATTCTGCAGTTCAGGCAAGATGAAAAGGGTAACAAAAAATGGAGACTTGCATAACAGTGGATGAATAATGGAAGCCTCAATCCAGAGCAAACATTTCGACAAGAGCATGTGTTTTTGTCGGGACCCTGAGTAAGGTCAAGTCCCCTTGTAGAAACATTGACTCTAGGATGAGGCTTCCTTTGTTTGTCCACAATTAACTCTGCAGTTGTAATGCTAAACACAGCCGTCGGGCTAGATGCTTCACTGTCGAATGCCTGCTATTGTGTGAAAACTTGGTGTTGCAAAAAAGACTTTCTTCAGTGGCGTATATTGCTGTTGTGAAATAAATATGTTGCTTGCCTCCACATCTTACTTTGTGACTGCATGCTGTTCTGAAAATGCAGATTTTGCTGACAGCATGAAGCAATTCAGGGACAAATGGTATGGTGTCCCTTATACAGGGAGGCTGTAAGATAGTTATTGCAAACCTGCTACAGCATGATTATGAATGCTTGTCAACAGGTACAGCACCTCTATAAACAGCCTCACATCTTTTTATGCCGTGAGTGCAGTGATAACAGCATCATTTAAAAAATAGAAGTGCTCAATGTTACAATTCCGTTTCAGAAACCTAGATTTTACCATGTCTTCGCAACTTTTCTTTCGAAAATATCTGTGTTCCGATTCACATAAAGGGTATACAATAAAAGGAGCACGATCGAAAATAAATATAGGAAAACCGCACCACTGTTTAGTACTCGATCGCAATGTCAACACGATACTCCAGAACACAGTAACAGATTGGAAATAAGTGCAGTAAAAGATTCACGTTATCAAAGGTACAAAAAAACATTCGTACACATTCGTATGCGGATACCTGCTTGAGTTTCGCGTGAATTAAAAGCTGTTAACCAGTCGTTTACAACGTTACCTTCACAGAGCTTATTTGACAAATCGATGAGAACATTACAAGCACGCATTCAGAAACACGCCAGTAGCCGCAAGACGCGAAGTTTGCTTGCAGCGGCTACTGGCATTTTATCACAGGTACGTGACAGGCAACTTTATAAATCTACATAAAAATTACTACTCACACTTCACTCCGATTATACAGATAAACCAGCGCAGCAGTAAGCTGTTTACAATTGCTTGCCTCTGTACTTCGAAAGGACGCGAACGAGCACTATGAAGGCAACCTGAACACCCGCTCATGGAGGAAGGAAACCCAGGAGAGGCCCCGGTCAGCACGGACGTATTGACCCTTTTCGCGGAGGAGTGTTTTAGAGAAACGAGGTAGCGCTCACGGCGGCGCGCCATACCTCTCCTCAGCGACCGCGCACGAATACGAAACCATTACTGCTTCTACCATGCTTCTGTGCATAGAGTTTATAAATAAAAAACATAGTAATATGAAACTCTATGCTTCTGTGCGATCAGCTGCCGGAAATGCAGCTGAGGCTTTCGCCAACACACTGTGCTCCAATCATGCTAGATTCAATCACGTGGATTGAAGACGTGTGCAGTAGTTGGCTGGAAAAATAGTCACTGGCATGTTAAGGAATAGAATGAACCTGTGTGGCCAAGTTCGCGAACCACTGCTGCAACTGTCCGAACGTGTTACCGGCACTTCGTGATGTACGGCTTTCCTCGAGGATACAGAAATTTGCTCATCCGCCAGCCTTGTATCGCTAACCTTCAAAGAAAGGGCTTCATCCCCAGAACGTCGGCAAGAGTGAGTACCACTCGTTAAACAATGACAAAGGGAGTAGCGCCGCTTCCTGTCATAGTAAGTTTCGCGCACGTTATGTGTACACATCTGTTCCAAATGGCAGGAAAGCTTACACCCACTCTATCGCCGACGTATCAAGAATAAGTGAATGGGCGCACACTTGAATATATGCGCACTGTATACGCACAATAAATGACGGACTACACCTATGGCGCACGAATGGTCGAAGCTGAATTTTTCGTGACGGTCCACAAGAGTAAGCGAGTTACTAGCTGTAATATATATTTGCTACAAGGTATTACAATGTACAAAACAGCTACGCGTTTTCAAGCATTGTGCGCAGCAAGAACGAATCTATCGGAACTGAACACACCCGCGAGCGATTAAGCAGAAAATAATTAGTGGCCGCACCGAGGAACTTCACTGAGTCAGAAACTGACAAGCCACTGCTTCAAGATATTCAGTGCCGAATAAACAACAAAGAGCAAAACGCACTAATCCTCACAGAATTCATAATCGGAAAGCTGGGATAGCTTGGAATACATATTTAACCCCGCTTTTAGAACAAGCACCATATACGCTGCTTGCGCCGTTTGGACATAGCTTAATCAGCTCCGAAAGCGCTTTTGCATGTTCTCTGAAGCTGTGATCAAAGCTTCGTGTCGTCCACCTAGCCACCGTCTACGATAGCTCCGAAAACAGAGGTTTTCTATGCCACGCCGGCGTCATACACTTCTATTGTAAACAAGGAGGCAACGGAGGCAGTTGAGGCAAGCAATGGACCCGTCACCACGTGATCAAACATGACAGCGCCCACGGGATCGCCGCGAAAAGGAAGGTGTGGCGGAAATCACGTGCTGTTATTCGCAAAGGAGCTCTGGGACGGGTACCCCAAACGTGAACGTTGCCATAGCAACCGCGCTCCTGAAGCTTTCGCTGCTGCTCTCGGTCTCTGAAAAGTGAGATAAGATTTTTCCACCGGTGTCTTTTTCGCAGCACCTTTTGTTCGCGAGAAAAGCTGACTTAGGAGTGTGGTGTTTAAGCTTGAAAGTTGCGTTTGAGGTCTGTGAGTGTGAGTGTCCGCCACCAACAGATACACTCAAGCAATCACGGCGAGGGGTCTTCCTCGTCATCTTCAACGTGCCACGGAAAAACACAGGAGCGCGTCTGCTTCACTAAAACTGCTACAGAAGTTTCGTAGGCATTGTTTTGACGCGCGACAACAGCACACACTTCCGGCGGCTCGTAACAATGCAAGTTCAAAGTTCGCGTCCATCTGCTCCAGCGAGCTATAGAAACATGGCACACCAACATGGCTGCACTTCCGGCTTCAAAAACGTGACGTCAGGGCCTCCCCTGTTTTGTTTCTTTCCTCCATGACACCGCGCTGCACATTCCATCGGCTGTCAAGCTGCGTTTTTAGCGCAAACACAACCTCAAGGCCCAGTTTTCACGTAAAAGACGTTTCAAGCGACTTCACTGGGTGCATACAAGTATGTTTGCAGCAGCTCTGCACATAGCACTTGCCGCAAGACGAAGTCCATAAAGCGACACGTAGAGCATCGGTTCGCGAGCATCGGAACCATCGCCGCACATTTTATACGTTCCGTCGCTTACCGCGCAATACGTTCATTACCGTCGATATCTCGGTGTCACTTGTGACATCCACTTGAAGAAAAACACAAAAATAATCCAGTTTTGCAAAACGGAACGCGAAATCTAGGGGGGGGGGGGGGAAATCCGTCAGTTAACTCAACGCTACTCAATGCACGCTAGCACCGCTACAGCGCGTCGGCGGTCCGGAAGGGATATGGCCGCCGCCACCCAATGTTGCCGGCATGCCGCGTACCTTTGCGGTACTCTGAAATTTTTTTCCAGTGACTCTACGCGCCATACCTCTCCTCAGCGACCGCGCACGAATACGAAACCATTACCGCTGGTACCTTGCTTCTGTGCGATCAGCTGTCGGAAGTGCAACTGAGTTTTCGCTAACACATGTGCACTGTGCTCCAATCATGCTAAACTGAATCATGCGGATTGAAGACGTGTGCAGTAGTTAGCTGCAAAAATAGTGACTGGCATGTTAAAGAATAGAATGAATCTGTGTGGCCAAGTTCGCGGACCGCTGCTGCAACTGTCCGAACATGTTACCGGCACTTCGTGATGTACGGCACTTCGTGATGTGCGGCTTTCCTGGAGGATACAGAAATATGCTCATCCGCCAGCCTTGTATCGCATAACCTTCAAAGAAAGGGCTTCATCCCCAGAACGTCGGCAAGAGTGAGTACCACTCGTTAAACAATGAGAGTGGGAGTAGCGCCGCTTCCTGTCATAGTAAGTTTCGCGCACATTATCTATACACATCTGTCCCAAATGGCAGGAAATCTTACGCCCACTCTATCGCCGACGTATCAAGAATAAGTGAATGGGCGCACACTTGAATATACGCACAATAAGTGATGGTACTACATCGATAGCGCACGAGTGGTCAAAGCTGAATGTTTCGTGAGGGTGCACAAGAGTAAGCGAGTTACTAGCTGTAATATATATTTGCTACAAGGTACTACAATGTACAAAACAGCTACGTTTCAAGCCTTGTGCGCAGCAATAACAAATCTATCGGAACTGAGAACACCCGCGAGCGATTAGGCAGAAAATAATCAGATAGTGGCCGCACCGAGGAACTTCACTGAGTCAGAAACTGACAAGCCACTGCTTCAAAATATTTGCCGAATAAAGAACCAAGAGCAAAACACACTAATCCTGAATTCATAATTGGAAAGCTTGGATAGCTTGGAATACAAATTTAGCCGCGCTTTTAGAACAAGCAACATATACGCTGCTTGTGCCGTTTGGACATAGCTTAATCGGCTCCGAAAGCGCTTTTGCATGCTCTCTGAAGCTGTGATCAAAGCTTCGTGTCGTCCACCTAGTCACCGTCTACGATATCTCCGAAAACAGAGGTTTTCTAAGCCGCGCCGGCGTCATACACTTCCATTGTAAACAAGGAGGCAACGGAGGCAGTTGAGGCAAGCAATTGACGCGTCACCACGTGATCAAATATGGCAGCGCCCACGGGATCGCCGCGAAAGAGGTCAATACTGATTACAATGGTTCTCTATAGTTCTGGATCCGTGTGATGAACAGAACCTGATAGTAGTTAACAGGGAGAATAGGTGTCATGGACAGGTAACGTGGCAATGCGGAAACAGGCAGTCATGTATCGACTACGCCTTAGTCTCAGAAATGGTCTACGAACAACTAGACCAAATGATAATAGACGAAAATAGAAAAATAACCTGGGTAGCGATCACAGACGCTTAGCATTAAAGTTTGGGAGAGATACCAACGCAGAACACGAACCAATAGCCTCAGAATTTTTAAAAATGAATGAAGAGCAAATAACAGAGATCGCAAAAAAAAAAAAAAAAAAACAAGAAAATTGAGGCTTTTCCTACAGCAGTCTGGGAATATAAGGAACTGGTAGACGTTATGCAGCAGGAAATAACGCAGACACGGCAAAACAATTGTTGGATTGGAAAGAGGAAACCACGTAAGTGGTGTAACAAGGAAATAGAGCAAGCTATAGAAGAGCGTAAGCAGGCGTCTTGGGCTCATCGAGAAGCCAAAAAGTTGGGATTGCACGAACAAGAGGTGCTCCTTAGATGGAGCACATAGATGGTGCTCTTCCCCATAGATGGAGCTCTTCCCCTGGTCATGTCTTTCAAGGCCCTTCTAACTTCATCGCTAGTTTTAGAAGGGGCCTCTGTATCCTGTTCATGACTACTTCGAATGAAAGTAGCTTGGATGCTCTGGGAACTGTACAGGTCAGTAGAGAATTCTTCCGCTGCTTTTACCAAGTCATCGAAATTGCTTATCTTTCAGTGCATACATTTTGCCTTGTCCTATGCCTAGTTTTCTTCTCACTGATTTTATGCTGCGTCCATTTTTTACTGCTTCCTCAATCTTTTCCACGTTATAATTTCGGATATCTCTTACTTTCTTCTTGTTGATCAGTTTCGACAGTTCAGCGAATTCTATCTGATCTCTCGAGTTGGACACTTTCATGTTTTGCCGTTTCTTTATTAGGTCATTTGTTTCTTGGGAGAGCTTACCTACGTGGTGTCTTTGTGCCTTACCTCCCACTTCAATTGCTGCTTCTGAGATCAACATAGCTACGGTTTTATCGATTACCTCTATGTTGTCTTTATCTTCCTGTTCTAAAGCTGCATAGTTGTTTGCGAGCACCATCTTGAATTGGCCTACTTTTACCCTTACTGCGTCTAGGTTGGCCTGTTTCTTCTTGACTAATTTTATTCTTTTTTTCTTCAAATTGAGAGAAATCCTACACCTCACTAACCTATGGTCACTGCACTTTACCCTGCCTAACACTTCTGCATCCTGCACTATGCTGGGATTGGCAGAGAGTATGAAATCAATTTCATTCCTTGTTTTTCCATTAGGGCTTTTCTAGGTCCACTTCCTGTTGCTGCGCTTCCTGAAGAAGGTATTCATTATTCGGAGCCTATTCCTTTCCGCGAATTCTACCAGCATCTCACCTCTAGTGTTCCTAGAATCGATGCCGTAGTTGCGAATTGCTTGCTCGCCAGTCTGCTATTCCCCCACTTTTACATTGAAGTCGTCCATGACTACAGTATACTGAGTTTGCACCTTTTTTATTGCTAATTCAACATCTTCATAAAACTGTTCTATTTCTTCATCATCGTGACTAGAGGTTGGGGCGTAGGCTTGTACTACCCTCATTCTATACCTCCTATTCAGCTTTATTACGACGACTCCTACCCTCTCATTAATGCCCTAGAATTCATCAATCCCACTATGTCCTTGTGGACTAGAAATCCTACTCCGAATTCTCTCTTACCTGGAAGACCTCTGTAGCAGAGGACGTGGCCGTTAGTCAGCACTGTATAAGCCTCACCAGTACTTCTAACTTCACCAAGGCCAATAATAACCCAGGTAATACCTGACAATTCTTCAAATAGCCCTGCTAAGCTAGCCTCACTCGATAGGGTGCACGTGTTGAACGATGCCAGGTTCAGTTTCCAGTGGCGGCCTGCGTTGACCCAGAGATTCTTAGCACCCTCTGCCGCGTCGCAGGTCTGACCGCCGCCTTGGTCAGGTGCTCCACAGCCGCTGGGGACTGAGGGCCATGGGTAAATTGTAGGAGTCATTAGGGAGGTAGCGGCCTAATACTGCACCAGGGAGGCCAATTCCTGTTCTGGTGAGGGAGTGACTTTGTTGAAGCTTAGTGGGCCTTCGTAATTTGGTTGCACCTTGACTAGTATATCCCCACTAGCCTCTCGGCGATATTTTTTTCCCCTCGGTGTCAGGCGCCACTCGATCCATGCCTGAAAATGTAGTGGACTGGAAAAAAAAAAAATCGAACAGAACACTACACGTCTATGCATACAACACCAAAATCCTCCAACTTAACTGCAGAATGACCCTAAATCATTGAGAATTGAAATGTCATATGTTCGTACTCTGCATCCGTTATTAACGCACGTAATAGTGCCACTGAGAGCCTCGTTGACTTCATGGATGTACTATCAGACTCGCTTTCATTTTGCGGTCAAAACTGTTGCGTGTGACTCACGCATTAAAGAAGAAGAAAAAAAAAAAACTTCCGCAAATTACGCGTTGAAGACTACAAGAAGATTCGCGCTTATTTATAAGTATTTCCACGCATTAAACGAAACGCAAATGCGGCCGTCTTCTAAATACACGTGCGAGACACGCACAGCCTTAGACATACCCTTACATAATACGTCGAAGAGGAAATAAATCTGTAGAGTACACCATTACTAAAAGCTATCCGCGCAGTCCGTTTCTAATGCGCGGTACGCTCTACGTGCGTGCACGAACAACCCTCCGGCGATTTCTAAAATCAGCTGAAGTAGACTGCAGAATAACCAGTATGTAATCTGATACAGCGTTAGTTTCAGAACTCGCGAAATCCGAGAACAGTCTTAGTTTAACGGAGACTCACGCGAACTTTTTACATATCTCTGCGAAAAAAAAAAAAAAAAAAAAAAAAAAAACACTGACGCTATCCTTTCTCGAGCGTTCAGCTGTCACGCTTTCCTGAAAGCAAGCATCAAATCAACTCGACAATTTATCTGCCTCTACCACGATCAGAAGAGACCAACACTGCCCTCTTCCTAACAGAACGTTCCTAAATCTCAAAGTTGTTCCAAGGTATCCTCAGAAAAATGAATAATAATGAATGCCACTTACAACAAACGCTACCAAAATATTCTAACTGTAAACAAATATACGCCTGCAAGCGCATCATTTCTTTAATAAAGCGAATAGCTTTCTAGAAGCGTCGAGCTATTCGCTTGCATTGACAATAATTGTTAATGGTTTCTGCATAATTTTGTCTTTCTTCTAATTTACAACCTCCTCAAGTGAGCGGATCTCCAGTTCTTAACGGCATTATATACATGTATCATATGATGTAAAAAAGTCTTAGTATATATATATATATATATATATATATATATATATATATATTACCAAACGGACTCCACACAATTTTTATCTTTAACTTTGTTTAGAAATGAGACAATATCGGTTCTTCGGTTCGATGTTATAAAACGTCATTTTTCTCGAATATTCGTATTTCATTAGATTCGAAAATCTCGCTATTCGAACAATGGAAAAAAATACGGTTTTTGAATCAGGTTGGCCACCTCCTATGGAGCTTTTCATTCACGCATTGCCTGCACATGTGACTCAACTGTATTTGCCTCATATGTAAATTCCCACGTACCACGTACTTGCTGTAATTTTAGAAGTGCCAGAGCGCCGGCCGATATTGCGGTTTTCGACGTGGCTCTGTCGTGAGGCAGGCATACACTCGTGAACGTTTGAAGTTGGTGACCGTCAGATAAGTTATCTGGTGGTAGATATACGTATCTAAGCCGCTATTCTGGACATTCCGCCATTTTCTTCGAAGCGTGACGTACGCGCGACGCTTACAAAATGGCGCCGATAGCCCCGATTTGCTTTCGTAACGTAACGCAAATTTGACGTTTCGCCTAAGAAACTGTAATGTAGGCATTGAACATAGCGTGGCTGATAAAGCAAAACAGTTTTCCTCCCCAGTAAAAATAAAGCAGCTAGCTCAAAGTGTACGATTATTCCATCAAAATCGTTTCTCGCTTCCGTCGTCTGCATGCGCGCAGGCTGTCGTCTGCTTCATTAGGTAGGATGCGTGTCCTCGGGAAACGGAATGAGTCATCGTATATTGGCGCCCACGCGCTTGCTTTCTACCTTGAGACAACATACGCGACCTGTCAGTGATGATCAGCGCACGCTCTAGGCCGCGTTATCGCTATCTCGTGATCCGCAAGTGACTCAGCCCGACTCGTCTGGCTGAGAAGCGGCCGAATATCATCGATAGCGTTGCGCGCGCCACAGGTATCCGCTTGCGCGACGCAAGCGCCGGCACTGCCATCTCTTGTTCACTTCGCTGCTTACTCGCACCGCGAGAGGATAAAACCCCTATATATAAAAAGTAGCGCCATTCTTAGATCTTGCCGCCACCGCGCTCACCCCGGCGTTTCCTCTTTGCCGCCGCCTGTCGCCCCAGCCTCCTCCGCTCCCCCATTGGCCAATCCGTGTCACGTGGAAGCACGCGTTGCGCTTTTGTATATTTTTTTCTTTCCAGCGCGCTCCGACTGCCATTGTCGAGCCTGTGCGACGAAAGTGCTGTACGCACAAACGGATCAAACGTGTTAGGGACAAGAACTTCGTTGTGATGGCATGCTGCTGCGCCGTAAGTTGCCGCAACCGTCAAGGCGAGGGCAAAAGGCTTTTTTTGTTTACCATCCGGCGTGCGCAAACGCTTGCTGCACACTTGATATTTGCGCCGTTTCGCATCGTCGCGTTGCTACTTCCAAAACGGCATTATTAAGACCAGTTACTGACTGACGAAGCAAAATCGCGCCTCAAAAACGTCTCCGCAGGGCGCGATCGAAGTTTTCCTCGGATTTCCTCTGGTAGCGCGTTAGCTGTCGGCTGCCACAGCAGGCCCGACGCAGGCGGCGCCACTGTCGATATCGCGCCTCGATCGCGCTGGTCGCGCCGAGCGCGATAGTGGAACGGAGGAGGAGAGAAGGGGATGGCGCTACTTTTTATATATAGGGGTTTTACGAGAGGAAACTTCAAGACGCCGCCTTGCGTACATTTATTTTTATAAATTAAAAGGTCGCCATTGTCATAGCCTTTGATGACGCGAAAAGACATTAATATTGATTACAATACAAACGCAGTGGCGAAAAGTGCAAAAAGTCGCAAGAAGTTTGCTAGTTTCAACCAATATTATTTCAAATAAACGTGCTTTTAATAAAAATGATGGTTCAAAACACAAATGCCAACACCACCCGAGAGCGATGCAAATGCTATGAGCACGCGTTGTGAACAAAAGATTTTCATGGCCCCAAATGACAGGGAAAATGCGGCGATACGCATGCCTCTCGACCGCCGTTGCATATGGCCGCTCATTACCATAATTCGCGCGGCTCGTCGCACCACAAATTATGGCGGAAAATCTCTGCAATGGCGGCCCAGCGCAATGTCACGCAACGTCAAATTGACTTTTACGAAACAGCCCTTCCTGTGACGCTCCTCGCGGGATATTCCTTCAGCCAATTAACAAGCTGACATGCCGGCTATCTTGGAACGCCACCACATATTCGCGAAATTGTAGATGCACTGCACGGCCTTCTGCACGCTACCGTCCACTTTCTTTTTAAAGCGCTAAAGTCGCAATATAGGTGCCAAGGACCACAAAAAAGTATTAGTCGATAAAATTTGCAGTTCACGTCAGGCTTCGTCATTCTGACGAAAACGCAAAATTGCATTTTGCAAAACTTCCGTTTCCCGGCACAAATTTCGAAATACGTGACGTCTGGACAGCCAATGAGACAGCCAAGATGGCGGATAATGGCGGCCGTGCAGCCGCCATGCGTGTCCAGAATAGAGCCCCTAAATGCTGAAATAAAGAAGCGCTTCGAACCTAGGCGGACGCTTTTGATCACACTTGGATGTAACTGAAATGGATGTATTGAACTACTTGCGGCACGAACAGCGCGCCTGCATCTTTTCTCTCTCTCTCCCCCCCGTTTTACCGTACAGATCAGACGCTCTGTAGAGTGTTAGTACAAAACAAAATGTTCGTTGTTTTTCTGTAATTATTCTTAGGTTATATAAACGAACATAAACCAGTTCAAGTCGATTTGATCCGTCATTTTTTGGCTCCAGAGTTCGACCGCAAGTGAATCGTTTGCTCGAAAAAAAGTATCGGTTCAAAACTCTGCGCAATATACAGTTTTCCAGATGAAGAATAACTAAAAGGCTTTGAGTGTACAGACCTGGCACAAAGTTGGTACTTGTCTACATGCATGAAGTCTAAGAAAGTGCATTTGCGCTCATTTCATTTATAAGTGTACTGCGATCAAGGTATAAGAGTCATGGGAAAGGTTTGGTTTCTTGCATTCATGGTTACCTTTCTATTCTGTTTTGTGAACGTTTAAATGTAGCAACCATGGCTTTAGCTACGTGGGGGGTGTACACCGGGCACTCATCCTCTTAATTCGCTTAATCATTCTGTTTATTCGCTTACTCATCCTCTTCACTCGATTAGTCTAATTCGCTTAGTCATCCTCTTAAATCGCTTAGTCATCAATCTTAATTCTTATTTAAACGGAAAATCTTAATTATATTGCCTCTAACTCGCCTGAGTCATCCACTTAATTCGCTTTATCACCCATCTTCCTTGCTTACGAGGGTATGAGCCATTGATGATGATAGTTTTTGTACGTTTCTTGTCGTCGCCGCGTTTTAGATCAAGGACTTTGAAGATCGACTGAACGATGAGACATATAAGGTTTTCGCCTTAATAAGACAATGAAGAAAAAAAAAGAAAAAAAAAAAGAGAAAAACGCCCGCGTGATTGCATGCCGATCGGAGAACGACCGTGCCACGTGCGCCGCTATAGCTCAGTGGTAGAGCACTGGTCTCGTAAACCAGGGGTCGTGAGTTCAAACCTCACTGGCGGCAGTTTTTTTTTCCTGATTTTTAAGAATTTCAGCGCCACATAATTTAGCAAAAAAAAAAAAAAAAAAAAACGGCGCTGGGTAGACGAGGACATAAGAACACGACATGCACTAGCGCTGGCACGTCAGCGCCAGTGTCGTGTTCTTCTTTGTGTCCTTGTCTACCCAGCGCTGTTTTTTTTTCCTAAACATGAATTCCCACCAACTCGCCCAAGTTTCTCTTCTAGCCACATAAACGTGAATTTATTGAGCAATTTTTGTTTTCTAGTTCGCATAGAATGTGCCGCGCGATGAAAGCGGATACTGGAGTGAGCAAGGAAACTGAAGCGTCCTGTTTATCCATCAGTCCTTGTTCTTTCGCGCTGTACGTCGTTTATTACAGCTATAGGGTTAAGCGTTTTCGGTTCAACCAAACAAACACACAAACAACCAAAAAACTAAGAAAAGTATGGTGAAATGTTTTTTCGTGAATTCGGTTCTCACCGAACAAATTTGGCAGTTTCGCTCTATGGCAAGGCATTGAAAGCGAGATCAAGGTTTAGCGCTGTGCTGAAGGCGTCTCAGAAAACTGGCATGTTGGGCAGCACCGCCAGTGGCGTTGCAGGCGTCGCACCTCGATGATGCGCGAGATGAGACCGAAGAAAAAAAATTCGTTGGCTCTTCCACTCCGTGAAGATGGTTAAACAGCGAAACTGAAACGTGCGGCCACGGTGTTTATCACTGGGTTAATCCCGAGGGTTCATTAAAGTATTTCTCAATTATCAGGTTACACACACGTTCGGCTGCGACGGAGAGAACGACGTCACTGACGGTATGCCCGCAGTCTGCCATTGCCGTTGCGATTCTTCGAAATTAAACTGCTTCAAAATTAAATCTGTCCGTCACGATAAGACAATGAATGGCTCATACCCCCGTAAACGCGGCCTTCCCATTACGATGACAGAAAAGAAGTGAAATTCTACGCTGGAATGATGAGCGGCAAGGCAGCCAGCTGTGGAAGAAGACGACGAACGCGGGAGCAGTGGCACGAGGGCGTGCCGAGCACGAGCACGAGCGCAACCCGAGGGGTGCCAACGAGCCAGCTGCAGAAGAAGACGACGACGCTCGAGCCAGTGCTGCTGCTGATAGTTTTCTGCACACAGGCGATTTCGCCTAGTCATATACGATTTCGCGTAGGCATATAAAGCTTCGCTTTAAAAAAAAATCTTCTAGCACCAAAAGAGAGGACCTTGGCCCTTAACGGTCCGTTCTGCTCAGACCAGTGCATGCACCGCGATGTAGAAAATGCGTGCATCTGCTCAGTAGATATGGTCACGTGCGCGCGCAACGCTCACGCTATCAGCGAAAGCCAGAACGCTGTTTCGGCTCCGGCTGAGCAGACTGAGCGCAGCGGGATGGTGCGTCCACTTGGCTTCGTTGCTTTTGCAGCGAAATGCACCGAGCGTCTCTGGAGACCTTCTAACTCTCCATCCATGCGCGGGCAAAGCACATGCGTCGATACCGTGACAGCACCACAACGCCAACGGCGACGGCGCAAAGGCTCCTCCTCGTCCCTCTAATTACTATCGGAATAAAAAGACAGCGAAACAAATTTATCAGATGGCTAAGACGGCGATCTGCACGCAGCTGAGAGCTTGCGCTCCGATGCCTGGAGCCTAGCGAGGTCAACGTCGGGCAACAGCCTGACGGTATAAAAGGCGGTGGTAAGGCGGTGTCACTGAACGTGATTAACCGAAGCGTCTAGCGCACACATCTAGACGCCCAGAAGCTTGGGGTAAAATGTGACAAACATACATGCCTTACCTTCTCTCCCCTTTAGAAGAACCCTACCTATACGTATACTGTGCCGAAGAGAGCATATGTCGCCTTGAAGAAGACAAGTCCACTTGTCGAAACGTTGGCTCCTGCTCTCACCTTGTTCTCGTGTTGCTCAACGTCTTGAATTTCCATCTCCCGCATTCCCCGTGTTTTCCCTGGACACATGCTTAATGTCACATATAGCTATATAAGCGAGTTCATTTAATTGCTTCTGGTACGGTGCGGCAAATCGCATGTCAATCTTGATTTCTTCTGTCCACCGTCTCAGACGCTCGCTTCTGGAAGTGGGGCAGTTTTACTTCGACATATTTGAACATCTTTAGGCTTAGGAGTGTGTTAACTAGAGACCGGATGTTTAGGGACGAAAACTTGCTGTTTTAGGCGGCTATAACAGGCAATAAAGCTGTCATTGAACACATATATAGGCGCCAAAAACTGTCCCAAAGGCTCAATTAATAATAACTTCCGCTATGCAATGGAGATCATGATGCAATGGAGATCATGATGCAATGGAGATCATGATGCCTCATCAAACGACTGTCCACTAATCAAGAAGGAGAAGATAATCTTGAGGCAAATGGTGAAGGACGGCTCGTCACGAAAGGAAGCGATAACGACTGTTAAAAGACGACGTTCCCGTCGACGGCGCACTTCCAAGAAAGAAAAAAGTACTGTTTTGCCCCCAGAGCGCTCCTTCACGCCTCCGCCACCGCCGCCACCGCCAAGCACCCTACACCTACATGGTCAGACGAATACCGAAGCTCAGCAAAAATCTGAAGCTGCTTGGCCTGCGCTACCCCAGGTACACTTCTCAGAGGATCGACAGCATCGACTACCGCCGAGCGCTAATTCGGCAGCAGATAATCAAGCTGCCCAAGATGTCCAGGTCGTTGCTGTTCTGAGGTCCCTGGTGAGTGTTATCCGCTCCCTTCTGAATACCATGCAAACACCATCCGCTAAATGCGCACTGCAAGTCCTGGACTCCCTTGAACCAGTACTTGCGGGTCTACAGTAACAAGATGGCTGGCCATCCACAACCACTGCGACCTTTCCAGGAACAAGTCAAGTGCGCTTCCATACTTCAATGGAATGCCAGAGGTCTGCAGTCACGGATGACAGAATTTGGGCACTATGTTTTTGAGACGAAGTTCCCGATTATCATCATTTGTGAACCTCATTTTTCAAAAAACAATTCGACTGTCGGATTACGAGTCATTTGTTTCTTCATCATGCGTTGAACGAAGTCAAGTTGTTGTGTATATTCGCAAGGAGCTCACATATGTTCAGCAAAAAGTGCAGCCTCACGACGACAATCATTACGTATGTCTCCGTGTCAAGAAGAAGAAGGTTTCATTCACACTAATAGGCGCCTACCTATCACCATCACGTCGATTTGATCGACAGAGACTAAATGACATATTCACGAAAACTCCAGGTCCTTGGATAATCATGGGTGACTTTAACGCCCATCATACACTTTGGGGAAGCTTCAGGACTAATCAACGAGGCACGATTCTAGTTGATCTCGCTGCCGAGCACGGACTGAGAGTTTTGAACGATGGCAGCCCGACTTATCTCCGAGGAGCGACTTACAGTAGCTGTTTGGACTTGCCATCAGTGTCTCATAGTTTACATTTTAAAGTTCAATGGTTCACAGACATTGAAACTCATGGCAGCGACCATATGCCTACTTACATTAATGTCAGAGGCTTTGACAGTTCTATTTCGCCTATGCTGTCAAGGTAGACTGACTGGCAAGCGTACCGACTTTCGATCGATAACAAGTTCCGACATGAACATCCCGAGCCCCTTGAAGACATTATCATACAAGCGCTGCTGGCTTCTACGCGGACGTATACACCATCGACAAGACGCACAGATTTCGACCAAGAACTGGAGAGGCTTCGTGCGATCCGCCGGCGGGCCGAGAGACGATATAGGCGTACTAAGTCCATTTATGACTTGAGGGAAGCCCGACGCATTGAGAAGAAAATTCAGCGTGAGATGAACAAACTTCAGGACCGACGATGGAAGAGCTTTTGCGATTCCCTGGATCCTCGCAAGCCGCTATCCCCAGTGTGGAGAACTCTTCAGGGTCTTCGATCACTTCCACAACAACGTCGTCCCTTCACAGCACTCGCTCTACATCAAAGTCGACCAGAACTTGAAGTCGCTGGTGATTTTTGTGCAAAGGTTACTGGTGACATCGTTCTAATGATGGACCTTTCGCTACATGACGTCCCTGCCGCGAGAGATGAAAGTATGGAAGTGCCTTTTACTATGAAAGAATTGCAAGCTGCTTTGGCTATGTGCAGGTGGTCGTCATCACCCGGTCCCGATGGGGTGACCTACGCTTCCTTAAGACACTTGGGTTCAACAGCGTAATGCTGTTTGCTGGATATCTTCAATAAATCTTGGCATGACGGCATAGTCCCCGACGAGTGGAAGTGCAGCCGACTGGTGCCTCTACTGAAGCCTGGAAAGTCTCCGCTGAACCTTACATCGTACCGACCGATTGCACTTGCGAGTTGCATGGGTAAGGTCATGGAGAGGATGTTGCTGACACGCCTGGAATGGTACCTTGAATACTACAACATCTACCCTGATGCTATGGCTGGTTTTCGACGTGGACGGTCTTCAATAGACAACGTCATTGATCTTGTGACCTCCGTGCAGCAACAAAAAGCTATGAAGCGTCTCTATGTGGCACCCTTCTTAGACGTAAAAAGTGCTTACGACAACGTAACCCACGAAGTCATTCTCGAAGCTCTTGAGGCTGCAGAACTTGGAGGCCACGTTTTCAGATGGATTAGGAGCTATCTCTCAAGGAGATCGGTGTTTGTTCTTACAGAAGATGGCCCGACAAATAGATATATTTCCAGTCGTGGTGTCCCACAAGGCGGAGTGTTGAGTCTGACTCTTCAACCTCGTTCTAGTGGGGCTTACCGAAACGCTACCACAGACCGCAAATGTCTCGCTCTACGCAGATGATATTTGCATCTGGGCGTCCGGCGTGACAGGGCCACAAGTGCGCGCTAGAATACAGAAAGCAGCAACCCTGACAGTGGCATACCTTCGCCGACAAGGTCTGACAATATCTACGGAAAAATGTGCATTTACACGAAAACCGATGTATTTCTACCCGGTGTGCATCGAGGGCCACTGAATTGCATATAAGAAAACTCACAGATTTTTAGGCGTTATTGTGGATCAAAACCTCACCTGGAGTCCCCATGTCTCCTACATGAAGAAAAAACTCATTTGTATTGAGAATATGTTTAAGTTCATAGCTGGAAAATCGTGGGGACCATCCGTGCGATCTATGTTACAGCTATACACGGCACTATTTCTCGGATTTCTTCGCTACAGTCTTCCAGTCTTGTCGAACACATGCAAGAATAATCTCCTTGCACTACAGAGCGTACAAGCCCAAGCACTTCGGACATGTCTTGGCCTCCCGAGATGTTCTTCGACAGCTGCGACGATTGTCATTGCACAGGAGCACCCGATCACCACTCATATCGTCGCAGAGACGCTAAGAGCGCACATTCGACACCTTTCACGACTGCCATCCCACCATTTAGCCGGTTTGCCAGCGTGATGACCACAGGCTACATACTGTAGTATTGTGACGAGGCAACACGAGTCGATACCTTCTGGCTTCAAGCCTGCAAAACGCCCAACATCGGCATTGTGGTGTCTCCGGCAAATTCACGTGTGACTCTCAGTTCCTGGGATTGCTAAGAAATCAGACCTGTCACCCTTAGCCCTGAAGCAGTTGTCCCTGCTTTGCCTACACGAGTCTTATCTTGACCGAATACATATTTACACGGACGGTTCCACCAATTCCAACAGCTCTACCGGAGCAGTGGTTGTTCCATCGGACGCCGTCTCTTTGCAATTTAAATACTCTCACAACACCACGTCGACAGCAGCAGAACTTGCGGCTCTTCAAGGTGCAATCCATTACGTGCTCCAGCAACCACCAAATCGTTGGGCCATTTCCTGCGATTCGAAAGCAGCCCTACAAATTCTGCAGTTTGCCCTACGTCACGGGTTACACGAACAGCAAATGTACGAAATAAGACAAGCTCATCACCATGCGATTGAGAAAGGACAGGACATCGTATTTCAGTGGTTGCCGAGCCACTGCGGAATTGTTGGCAACGACAGCGCCGATGAAGCTGCTCGCTCGGCTCATCAAAAACATCAGCGAGTGCCTGTACCACTCTCAAGGACGGACGCTGCGCGGCAACTTCAATCACTTGCTCGCCACATTACACTTCTAAGATGGAATTCGCCAGGTTTCAGCAACTCACGCTTGCATTCTCTCGACCCTAAATTGCGACTTCGCCTGCCACCTGGACTATCCCGTAGCGAAGCAACTTTCCTGTGTCGCATGTGGTTGGGCGTCGCGTTTACAAATTCCTATTCATTCCTAATAGGAATGGCTAACAGTGCGGCATGCAATTCGTGCGGGTGCGATGAGACGCTAGAGCACCTTCTGTGTCAGTGCCCAGCTTTTGACACCCAACGACGGATTCTTCAAGCTCAACTCAGCATGTTAGATAGCAGAGTGCTGTCAGAGGAAAATATTCTGGGACCATGGCCTACGCATTCTTGCATGCGAAAGGCCACAAAAGCTCTTCACTTCTTGAAGGACACTGGACTGTATGAAAGCTTGTGACAGTGGACCTTCCTCTGCGACTGACTGTGTGAATGACTGACTCTTTATGATTTTTTATATTCTCGCTTCTTATCTATTCTTCCCCCTTCCCTCTCCCCAAGCGTAGGGTAGCCAATCGGGCACGTCCTTGGTTAACCTCTCTACCTTTCCCTTCTCGTTTCTCTCTCTCTCTCTCTCTCCGCTATGTATCTCAGGATAAATTATAATTTTTTACGGAACACAGCTCACTACACCTCGGTTCTGTGAAATTCGTTTTATTTTCTGGGTAAAACGAAATGAGGCAAGTTGTGTAGGTTACAAGATTTATCTGAAATCTAATGTGAGGACACCACGGGAAAAGCCGTGAAAGCAATGACAAAGAAGCTCCATCTTACAATTTTCGGGTTTCATCTTGTGTATTATTTTTTTTTACTGAGTATATTAGTTTGTATATGCAGAAAAGGAACACGCTCAACATTCACCGAATTTAGTGACACAAACTCGTACTTCGCCGGTCAGTACCTTTGACAGCTCTTTCAGTAGCGAAAGCCCGGTATTTTTGTCCAAGACAGATTGAAGTTTAGAACTTACTCTTTGCAGCAGGTCAATTGCGGATGGTGGCGAATCTTTCCTGAACGTCCAAATTGAACCCCACATTCCAGGTCAGTTACGCCCGAGTATTCAAGTTTATCGATGATATCCGCTAAAAATTGAAGTGAGCGTGCACAAGTATACGCCACCTTCACGAGTATCGTCGCTTAGAGCAGTTTGAGTCCTCACAGCGATATATACTCTCGTCTGCTGCCAAGATTTTAATAACAGTCTTTACACCAGCAAAGTGTTTAATAATCGGCTGCTTTAGGTCCAGTTCCCCAGCGGGTGATAGCATTATAAACAAGATGAGGCTATATATGGCAAAACACGGAAAAAGGCATTTTTAGGCCCTGAAAATCCAATATAGGTACTAACATTGAAATATGCATCTATAGGCACGATAAAGGTGTCACTAAGATTTTCTAGACCCATAGGTTGTGCTTATGTGATAAATAGGCACGATAAGGACGTAAAGAACAATATAGGCATTTTGCTAAAATTCTGGGGCGCTATAACGTAAGATGATTCCAAACTGTTTTGATTCCAAACTCCTGACGTCAAATTTACGTAACCACCGACGCAAGCATCGGGCGGTGACTCGCAGAGTTGTCTGAACAACCCAATCAAACACTCTCCTCGTCTATAGGAGGTCACCTCTGTTCGCTTTCAAAACCAATAACATTGTCTACACTCAGCGGTTTTTCTTATCTAATTGGCTGACAAGAGGCGAGGAGCACGCTCTAGTGGAGAGGGTTTCTATGGGGCCGAGCCAGCACAGTGAAAATAGATAACCGCATGAAGAGGATGGTGCCGGCTTCTCCGATTGGTCCGCTTCGCCTTACTTAGCTTGCGGTGGCTGGTCGAAAATCGCGGCGGCGTGCAACGGAAGGATAATGGCACGTACACACTAGCGGTATGGTGGCCATACTAGCGGCAAAACGCGCGCGGCGCGCCGCCGGCGGCAAGACGAAGCTGCGGCAGGGCGGCCACACCAACCGGCGGCGCGCCGCTGCGGCAGTCACGTGACAGCATAGACTCCTCCCCCTTCTCGAACTATCCGTCAGCTCGGTCCGGGAGCTGACGCGTGCAGATGATATTGCGAAACGAGTTTCCGGCTAATACCGGACGCGAGTACGAAACGAGCGGTCGGGCGGGTCCGCATGAACTAGTTTCCCGCACTAGGGTGGGAAACCCGCGCGCACGTCACGGAAGCGGGCCGCTCTCATTGGACTCCTTCATCCGCGGCACGCGGCAAACCGCGAAAAATCGGTCCAGGAGCGATCCCTGCCGCGGCAAGAAAAACTTGTTTCGCGGCTGCTTTCGCGGCGCGCGTCTTGCCGCCGGCGGCGCGCCGCGCGCGTTTTGCTGCTAGTGTGTACGTGCCATAAGAATGCCGCTAAAACGGATCCTCAGCAAGGAAGAGTTGGCAGAGCGATGTCGTATGCATGCCGAAAGAGCTCGATAACGTTTTACTGCCACGCAAAAAGGTTTATCATGCGCAAATAAATACATGCTCACCGGCAGGTGCGAGTAGCGAGGGCCTGAGCGATCGCCGGGTAGCCATCTTCTATTCCTTTCGGAACGGGGCAGTCTGTGGCTATTCAGAAAAAAATTCAGTTTTGTTCGGCATATTAATGCATTTTTTCGCTTACACTTAACTTTGACGTGGTGAGTTTTTGCGGTTTTGTGAGGTCACGTGACAGACAGGCGAAGTGGGCGTAGCCAGAAAACATTGGACCAATAGCAGAGGGCTAATGGTGAAAAGGCGTCGAATCAGGAATGATCATTTTTCTTTTCTGCGGTTTAATCATGCATAATCAGTGTGTACACGTTATATCAGATGGGGAGCTATCGCGGTTTTCGTGACGTCGCTTGACAGACAGGCGAAGTTGGGAGTGGCCCGAAAATGTTTTGACCAATCGTGGAGGCTGACTGCAGAAATTGGAATCAAAACAGTTTGGAATCGTTTTACGTTATAGCGCCCCTGGTCTCTATATAGTTATCTCCACACATCCCCTTCCTGTCAGTGGCGTAGCCAGAAACTTTGTTCGGGGGGGGGGGGGGGGGGGGCTCAGGTTGCAGCGCGGCCTCCTCCTTATAGAATTTGTCGAGGGATCAAATACATGAATAATAACTGCATTGCCAATTCCATTGTATATTAGATGCTGCAAACGAATTATAGAACGCTACGCACTGTCAAGTAAAATATGTATTTTCTCATAAAAGAATATATTCGTATGTCCCAAAAATTGTGGCAGAAATAACTGATATCAATGCTTCCGCATTGTTTTGTCTATTTAGTAAGTACAGAAAATATCGTTCGAACTTTAGAACTATATCAGTTAAAAACCAGCAACGCATGCAGTGCATGCAGCTGATATGAAAAATGTAAAGGCCATGAAATGAACAAGTTGAGGACAAATATTTTGATGATCTATGTCATTCACGAACCTTGTTTACATTTTTGTACATATGCAACGGCCAGGGAAAAACCTCAATGACGCTGTCCTTCGTTGTAATGGATTGCGCAGGAGCAGCTGTTACCAGTCGTGTATTGTGAGTGATTGCACCGAAATTATTGTCGCAACAGTGAGTACATATAAAAAGCAGTTCTGCAAAATATACATTAGAAATGCGAAGATACAACTTGATGAAGGGCAAAAAAGTGTCGCTGGAAACAAAGTTCACTGCTTGCATACACAAAACCTCGCAACAAGATATTTAAATGTACGTATAAGTCTCCAATAAATCTACGTATCTAAACAAACGTCACTCTATATAATGCCCCAAACAAGACAAATAAACATGTTGCTCAGTCACAGATAGTAAACTTTACGCATAGAAAGACAGATGATCCAGGCAAGAACAATGCTATGATCGCAGAAATTGTGATATGTACTTGGGCCATGCTGCAGTCGCGACAGCACCATACAGGTAGAATAATACAGGAAGGTGCAGAACTCAGTACGAAAATGTGCATTTTAGCTGCCTGCACAGCGGCAACAATTTTTATGCATCCAAAATCAAAGAAGGCAATTGCTTTGCTTCAAAAAAGAAGTAAAAGCAGGTAGCCAAAAAGGAAAGAAAAGGACAAACGAAAGCCACAGATGATGCGACAAGTTGAACTACCCAATATCCGAGTTTGTTGCGAAACGCTGCGTGGCGCGGTCTTTCGATGAGCAAGGTCGGTCAGAATTGGTTATTGATGTCCTCGTAATTTTCGTAATTTTCTAATGATGCTAACTGTTACAATAAATGGTGAAAATTTCTGCGGTTTTAAAAGCTAATGAACAGTCATACGTTTTCATAATTACGAGTTCTGAAGACACAGAGCTTTTTACTTGAATTGATCTTTGTTGCTTCGCTGTCTAAAGGCGAACTTCACTCGGCGGGGAAGTTTAGCGAAGCGGTCAACGACTTCGGACACGTTGATGCCGATGTCTCTGTGGGCGTATAAAAGATCCAGCCTAACCATGCGTTCCTCAGACATTGCAGAGCGCAAGCAGTTTTTTTAGTAATCTCATGTTTTAAAATATTTGTTCTGCGCTGGCAGTGGTCACGAGAAGGGTGACTACAATCTTCAGCAGTTTGTACACATTTACATAGAACCTCCAGTCGCAATGAGAGAGGGCATCTATTCCGGTGCTAAAACCTAAATACACTTCTTCGATGTCGTTGGCATCCTTGTTTAGGTATCTTGCACAAACAGTAAGCTGTTCGACTCCAGCAATATGCGTCGTTTCTTCAGGAAGTACGGAGAAGTAGCTGCAGTGTTTACTTTTTCTTCTAGGCTTTTTTTTGATAATTTCACCAAAAATTTCTATAATTTGGTTTTGTACATCTGGGCTTAAATACGAGGCATTACTGGGGCAACTTTCCAAATGGTTATTCAGATATGTATCTCCACAATCAGCTCGCATGTGAAGAAGCGCTTTGAAAATACCAGTACTTCCAGCCGGGGTTTTGCTTTAATCCATAGGACCACTGTCCCTATGGCCACGGAGAGCCAGACTTCGTCGCCCGCAAAAAATAACTGTCTCAATAATAGGCCGCTAACTTTGTTCTGTTTTCTCTTATTTTACTTTGCCTGCCCTGGTCCAGCGGATCGATCACATTGGGTGCGCTTCCTGAAAATGTTTGGAGAAAATTATCAGCCGCTAGCTCACAGTCACGGTGATATTTAGTATTTTCGTGTATGGAAGATTGCGAGCGCGTGCTTCCATCTCTGGAACGGCGTGAGTACGAGGGCTCCAGTGCGCACATGTTGGCCCAAGTTTAAAAGAACATTAAACCCGTAAAGTTCCAGAATTGAAAATCTAAAACACGGCTTTGGAAATGTCAGTGCACTTTTCGCGTTAAATGTTTATGAGAATTTTATACCCACAAAGTTTGGAATTGAAATCCATGCGCTCCGTAGATTCCACGGCCGCTGCGAGATGCCGCGACGCGCCGGCTCGCTATCGAAAAGCCCTTGAAACTTTTTGCTCGGATGGGGCTCCTTGCGTTATGTGACTCCAAGCGCAGAAGCGTTGCCACGAAATCCAGCCCGATTTGTCAATGTTCATGCCGAAATGTCTTTTCGAGCGTGAAAAAGACATTGCCAGATAAGCTCCTACGAAAAGAAAAAAGTGTGTCGTAGGCAGGCAGGCGATACTGTTGTGATAAGTCGGCGTAACCGGTCATGAAAATATGGAAATGTTACCGCCGCTGAGCTAGACAGAGAAGTGTCCTCTTGATTGATCGAAATGTCTTTTCGAGCGTGAAAAATACATTGTAGACAAAATCCCTAATGATTACCGGCGCCGGTGGTTGTTTTGGTGGGCGCCGGGAAAACATTTAGGGGGGGGGGGGAACTGAAGCTACCTCAACTGAAGCTATGATCAGAAAGCTACCACTAGGTTTCAGCTTTGCAGCGCTGACACACGTGCCACGTGAGGACGTCATCATCATCAGCCTATATTTATGTCCACTGCAGGACGAAGGCCTCTCAATGCGATCTCCAATTACCCCTGTATTGCGCAAGCTGATTCCAACTTGCGCCTGCAAATGTCCTAAATTCAACATCCCATCTGGTTTTCTGCCGACCTCGACTGCGCATCCCTTTTCTTGGTATCTATTCTGTAACCCTAATGGCCCACCGGTTATCCATCCTACGCATTACATGGCCTGCCCAGCTCCATTTCTTCCGCTTAATGTCGACTAGAATATCGGCTATCCCCGTTTGTTCTGATCCATGCCGCTCTCTTCCTGTCTCTTAACGTTAGGCCTAATATTTTTCGTTCCATCGCTCTTTGTGCGGTCCTTTACTTGTTCTCAAGGTTCTTTGTTAACCTCCAAGTTTTTGCCCCATATGTTAGCACCGGTAGAATGCACTGATTTTACACTTTTCTTTTCAACGACAGTGGTAAACTCCGAGTCAGGATTTGGAAATGCCTGCCGTATGCACTCCAACCCAATTTTATTCTTCTGTAAACTTCCTTTTCATGGTCAGGGTCTCCTGTGAGCAATTGACCTAGATAAACATACTCGTTTACAGACTCTAGAGGCTGTCTGGCGATGCTGAATTCTTGTTACCTTGCCAGGCTATTGAACATTATCTTTGTCTTCTGCACATTGATCTTCAATCCCACTCTTACACTTTCTGGGTTAAGGTCCTCAATCATTTGTTCTAATTCGTCCCCAATATTGCTGAATAGGACAATGTCATCTGCAAACCGAAGGTTACTGAGATATTTGCCGTTAATCCTCACTCTTAAGCCTTCACACTCTAAGAGTTTGAATACTTCTAAGCATAGTTGAGGACGTACTGTAAGATTAATCTCTCTTTATGCCATTCCAGTAGAATATACTCCAATACGTTCTTCAGAAACAATCATGTTTTCTAAAATCAGGAGACTCACGATAAACTTCAAGAATACGAAAAGCACTTGTCCTTGGTATTTGTAATCTTCCATCTTCAGGTACCATGTTTTACATCCCTTCTAGATGCCTCAGGTGCTCTCTACAGTCTCTAATAGATACATAGGTGTAGTCGCAACATTATGTTAGTTAGCATTCGGTAGTTTTACTCCGGCTTGTGCGTGACTTCGGAGGGGCACGCTGCCCTGCGTAGCTCCAACCTCGACGACCAACTCTGGGCGACCCAGCAAGCCTGTGAGGCGGCGAAGAGGCAACACCTCGACGTCCCCACGTGGGAGGCCTAGGCCCAGCCACCACCTCTTGCTGGTTTTAATAAAGTTTATTCAGTCAGTCAGTCAAAAAAAGTCAGAAAAATTGGTTGACGGTCCCTCTAATGGGGGTCCCGAAACTGCACAGTGTCAATACTTGTTGCTGGGCTAGTTGGTTCATCTGATTACTCACTGCACCGACATTTTATTTATTTATTTATTTATTTATTTATTTATTTATTTATTTATTTATTTATTTATTTATTTATTTATTTATTTATTTATTTATTTATTTACTACATACTGCAGACCTTTCTGTCCAAGCAGAGGGGCAATTGAATACATACGAACAATAGAGAACAAATTAGGAACAATCAAGCACAAATTTATACAATTTTTAGTCACGCTGTGTCTGCAAACGGTCGTTCCAGTCTGATATTGTTCCGGGAAAAAAAGAAAATTTAAACATATCAGTTCGAGCATAATACCGTGTTAGTGAGTCCGGACGATGCTGTCTTGTGTGCCGCGTTATTTCAGCCGTTATGTAAGTCGATGGTTTCATTTCAAGCCTGTTGTTGAGAAGGAGGGAAAGGAATTCAAGCCTTAGCTGCTTTCGGCGTGATTCAAGAGTGGGTATAGAATTTTCTGTTATAATTTTAGAGGGAAAGTCCAGTTTTGCGAATTTATGAAATATAAACCTAACTGCCTTCCTTTGTATTTTTCAAGACACGCGATATTTGACTTAGTGTAAGGATCGCATAATATACATGCATACTCTAACTTTAGTCTAATAAATGAAAAATAACACAGTAAATTTACACTAGGAGGAGCATTTTTCAGTTTGTGTCTTAGGAGACAAAGTTTGCATAAAGCAGAAGGACAAATATCAATTATGTGCATGTTCTACGACAATATGGATGTCAAAGTAACACCTAAGTATTTGTTGTTGTTAGTGTCACGCACAGCTGAAGAACCTAGCGTATAAGAAAAAGTTATTGGGTTTTTTTACGAGTAATACGAAGAAATACGGATTTATCAGCGTTAATAAACATACCCCATTCATTACACCACTTCAACATGTTATTTAAATTCCTTTTGAGGACAGTCTGATCGTTCTGACAAGTTATATCACTGTACAAAATACAATAATCGGCAAACAGTCTAATTTGCACACCGCCAGTTATGGTTTTAGCGATGTCATTTATATACATTAGTAACAGTAAAGGCCCCAAGACACTACCTTGGGGCACCCCTGACGGGACTGGAAGAGTGGCCGAGCTATGTTCACCATTTGTAAAGTACTGGGTGCGTTTGGTCAGGTAAGCAATAATCCAGTTTATGAAAATGTCAGGTATGCCAATAATTCTAAGTTTGAATATTAATTTGTCATGCGGAACCTTATCGAAGGCTTTTGTGAAATCTAAAAACATTACGTAAATCTAAATACAAAGCGTTCTTTGAATTTTGCCTCCATTGAAATGCAACCTACGTGGCCGGCGGTAATCGAACACGCGATGTCGTGCTCAGTAGCTCTCTTGCTTCCCCAATGAGGGAGGAGAATAAGCGGGTGCATAGAGTATAGGATGAGGGAAGTGGAGATGTTTATAAAAAATGTCACAGTTTCGCCCTAAGGGCGAAGCAATGAATGCGATAGCAACACAGCAATGTCATACGAAGTAAGGTGAGCGGCTTTGGTAGCAATATGAATTGTAGTAAACATGAGCTGATTAAGTAAGCAGGTGTGCTGCGGCGTAAGTAGACCGACATGAAGAGAGACTCAATGACCACGAGAAGGCGCGTGTGAAACGGTGGTGTTGATGAGAAGCGCTTCCCGTGGGCAGCGCGTGCGAAGGGACACACCTGTAGCGCTGCACTGCCGACCCGGGCAGCATTGCATGTGTAGCGTGCGTTGGAAAATGTGGCCCGACTATTACTAACTGATTGAACAAGCGTGGTGTGAGCGCGCACAAACAAACATGAATAGATCACACTGAATGACTGCAGACAACGACTGTGAAAACGCTGGCAGCAAGCGCATATATACGCCG
This sequence comes from Dermacentor silvarum, assembly GCF_013339745.2. Taxonomy (NCBI): domain Eukaryota; kingdom Metazoa; phylum Arthropoda; class Arachnida; order Ixodida; family Ixodidae; genus Dermacentor; species Dermacentor silvarum. The sequence continues at coordinate 144,713,010 of NC_051154.1, forward strand.
CAGCAGCGGGCGAAGGTACGTGCGGTCTATCGCTTCAACGGAAACTGAGCGGCGAATGCACGGCGCATAAAGGTCAGAGCCGTGTGGAGATAAGAGACGGTGCGGTCGAACGAACGACGAGCGCTGTTGTTGGCAGCGTAGAAGTGCCCCCCCCCCCCCCCGCGCGCTCCCTCCGGCGCAGGCTTCCCGCTTCCTTGCTTGCGCGTGGGTGATTGAGTGCGTTCGCTCTCCGTGATAGCGCGCGTCCCCGCACGCTTCCGCTCGGGCATACGGCGCGCGGCGAAGATTTTATCTATAGGGAACCTCACGGCGACGGCGACGGCGACGGCAGAAATCCGATAGAAGTGTCCATATAATTGCTATCGCAATAAAATGGGGTTCTTTAGTTGTGATAGCAACGGAGCGGGGGTGCCGTATAATCTCGAATATTTCCCCTTGGTCATAGGGCCGTATATAGGAACTACTGTTCAAAATCCGTGGCCCTTGAGTTCACTTTCGCCGGTCCTTTGGATTCAATTTTTTCTTCGAGAGTCATCTTTCGGTTTATCTACAAGAAAGCGCAGAACATCCGCGGTGCTGATCTTTTCTTGGAGGTTCTCCGCCGCATCCCCATTGCATCATTGCAGCGGTGGAGGCGGCCATCTTCGTGACGAAAGGCGCTGAAGGTCACCAGTATAATTCTTAACTGTCTGACTGCACCAAAGTGTGAAGTTCCTGCCGTGAGTTAGTGACACACACCCGCTCTGTAGGATTTGTAAAGAACCGGATAGCTCAAAATAAAATGAGAAATGTCAAAGAATGAAAACGAAAGTCGAAAATATGTACGTTAGAATATAAAAAATAGATTGGTGAGTATGAATTAACGAAAATAAAGGAATAGATGAAAAAAAAAACACAAAGAAAACAAATCAAACTAAATTTGGAAGAAGGAAAAGGAAATAGTAAGGTCATAATTTCGAGAATAAATCACATTGAACCCACACGAAAGTACTAGATGACGGCGCAGACCTTCCCGTTGTTGTGCCCAAAAGTCGAGGCACTCAAGAAGAGCAAATCGGGGTGTGTTCCAACTCTAGCCAGCATTGGAGAGAGTCTACGCCGACAACTGATTAGACAGCTTCTAGCCCAGGTAATGGAACGCACCTGGAGGACGTCTCTGCGACACAACGCCACCGACCGCGTCATCAAAAAAAGAAAAGGCCAAGAAAAGCGCATATTATCGCTATTGTTTCAACTTTTCTCGTGCCGGGGGTGTTTGAATGCAAGAGCGGCTGTCCCCGATAGAGCCGGTCTTATGCAACCCCGGCAAGTGGAGGCCTCGGCGAGTCTCCAACCCACGGACTCACTCCGGGTTCCAACTTTGGTGTCCCCGTTGCCCCTTTGGTATCCTGGAGGCGCCGCCAGATTAAACTAAATAATGACAACTTTTTAAATCTTAGTGCTCGCGCAAATGCTCACTTCTATCACGGCCTGGTCGAAATGACATTATATTTTGGCGTGCACTCCTGAGGCCTCCGTTTGCCTGTATTTTTTTTTTTTCGTGTGCTAATGAACTCACAGGACCAAATCACCTAGTAAAACTGAATTCGATCCTTCCAGTAGAAAGAAGCGCCAAAGAAAGAAGGCCACGTAGAAAGAAGGAAGAGGCGGGCCCTTCTGGAACGCACTGTAACCATAGCCCCCCCCCCCCCCCCCCCCCCCCCCCCCCCCCAAAAAAAAAATAATGAAGAGAGAAATCTAGCCGGCTTGTTTTCCTGGCGACCAGAAAGCCACGTGCCGTGTACGCCGCTATAGCTCAGTGGTAGAGCACTGGTCTCGTAAACCAGGGGTCGTGAGTTCAAACCTCACTGGCGGCAGTGTTTTTTTTTTCTGACTTTTTTATTTTCATGTGTATTCAATGTATTCATGTGTAGTCGCTTATACGGCTACGAATCCTTGTTACCTGCAGTTTCGATGTAATGTTTAATGTGCATGCCTTTGTTGGGAGCTTGCTGATCAGTGCGCGCGTATCCAGAGCTGCCGGTGAGCCGTGTTGTGTTGGCGGTCCGAAGGTGTCTTGGATCAGTTCGGCCATTTCTCTGCCCCCTCAAGTGCATTGTGGCTCTGGGGATACAACGCAATTCATGTGCTACAATCGGCTGGCCAATTGCACATTGACCTTTCGATGAAGCCGACACGTCCACATCAACTAACGTGAGTGTTTCTTCGCTTATGTCACGCGCTACGGCAACGCTCTTCGTGCGCAATGTCCTCACAGTGCGACGGCGCAGGGTCCTGTCAGTGGGACAGTTTTTTTTTAAATTTCGAAAGCTTGCCCTTAGGCATAATACAAAGCATGTCAAAAATACACGAATAGACTTGACTCATGCAAAAAATCTAGAAGTGAACGATGATATGGTCCATGAATCCAACGTTCAAGGTCGGGTGGGCGGCCAGGCCGAAGGCCTGTTGCCGAAGGTGGCGGAGACGGCTTAGGTAAAGTCCTGGACACGTCCATAATAGGTGTGTCACTGTCACATTTTGAATTGTGTCACAAAATGGGCACCATGTATCGTAGGGACCGTGGTACTGTTGTGGCCAGAGAGCGGTCACAGACGGGGTGAACGCGACCCCGACACGCAGCCTCCGTAACGTAACCTCCTCTCGAGGGTCTGCGCACGCGCAGACCGGTCTGCGCGTGCGCAGTACCGCGGCCCCAAGCGCTAGCGGGCCCCTACGCTTGCGTCCCCCTAATCTAAAACTCTCTATAAGAGCTTTGTGTGGTAGCTCGGAGGTTTTCTTTTTCCCGGAGCAGTTGTCCGCAGGCGTCTTCAGGAAAATGCGGAAGTGGGTATGTTATGTTCTCTGGGTGGGTTGCCAAATCTGCTTCTAGTAGACCCGGCAGGGCTGCTCGAGGCACCCATTGGACGCGTATTACGATATTCGTAGTGGCAGCAAGAGGGTGAATGCTATCCGAGAGTAGAGAGGACCGAGATACCCTACGCATGTCGTGGCTGGCTTGGGTCGAGTCCGTGCGAATGATGAGCTGAGAATATGGACCAGTTTGAACAAAAGGGAGCAACGCGGCCAAGCCGTCTCGTATGGCAGCAAGGTCGGCGAGATAGGCCGGTGGTGCAGGATCGGCAACATACGAGCACGTCTGGCCTGCCTCTGGTATCAGTGGGCATACGAGAGGTGTGTGAATCGTGGTACCATTAATACTGGCGTCAGTGTATGCTACGAGAGTCGCATCGTCTTGGTTATCATTGGTGCGACGAAGTCGGGAAACTTGAGCGTTCGCCTGGCGAGGAACTGGGCTATGCAGACGACCAAGAGGCTTATTGTCACGTATTGTACCCTGTTCCACGGAGCTAGATCGGGTGTCGTAGAAGCGGCAACATACGAGCACGTCTGGCCTGCCTCTGGTATCAGTGGGCATACGAGAGATGTGTGAATCGTGGTACCATTAATACTGGCGTCAGTGTATGCTACGAGAGTCGCATCGTCTTGGTTATCATTGGTGCGACGAAGTCGGGAAACTTGAGCGTTCGCCTGGCGAGGAACTGGGCTATGCAGACGACCAAGAGGCTTATTGTCACGTATTGTACCCTGTTCCACGGAGCTAGATCGGGTGTCGTAGAAGCTGGATTGTCTATTCCATGTCCCGTGTACCGGACCAGTGCAGTAGCCGAGCATAACCTCGATGTTCGAAGGGCGCACGCGCATCGACATTGGTGCACCAGTTCGTCGAGAGTGTTGAGTTGGGACTCGGCCGGTAGGGTAGGCAGCGGAGTGAGACGTGGTAGTCCCGTTATGGCCCACATGGCTTTGTGATTAATGACCTCAAGGCGAGCCGATTCTGTCTTTGTGAAGTGTTGAAACTGGGCTCTGTAGACGAGTCGTGGTTGCAGTATGGAACGGACAAGAAGGCGAGCCATGTCGGTGCGCACTCCGCCAGATTTCTTCGCAATCCGACGTATCAACTGTATCATTTCTGCGGCTTGTTGCTTTGTCTTCTTGACCCATGGTCCCGAAGATCCGGAGGCATCCATTTCATAGCCGAGTACACGGAGAGTTGAAGCCTAGTGTAGTGGCTGCTGATCCAGATTTAACTGAAGAGGCCGGACTGCCAGTAGACGGCGCCCATACTTGTTCGCTACTGACATGTACGTTGTCTTGTCCTTGGAAATTTCAAGCCCTATCTGAGCACACCAGTTGTCTGTTAAGTTCAGGGCCTCTTGAAGCGCGTGTTCTTGGCGGCAGATTTCACGATGAACTGACCAAACGGTGATGTCACGTGCATACATTATGTATTGTGCGTTACGTATCGTAGCTAGCTTCCAAGCTAGAGGAAGGAGGGCGATGTTGAAAAGGTTGGTGCGAGCACAGATCCTTGTGGGACACCCCGATGTGCGACAAACTGACCTGCTGCGTGGCCAGCCAGGCGAATGGAGAAGGTACGAGCGTGCAGGAAGACTTGGATGAATGAGCAGACACGGCTAGGGAACTGAAGCCAATGGAGAATTCGAACAATTGCTTCGTGACTCACATGATCATACTCTTTGCGAATGTCCATTGCCAGAATAGTGCGAATTCTTCGGGAGTGGCCTCCGATGAGTCCGATGGGAATCGTAGAAGAAAGGTACGCAAGGCCATCCTCAGTGCCCAGATGAGGACGGAACCCGATTTGGCCAGGATGATACCAGTGGGACAGTTATTAAGGCGAAAGCCTTACATGTCTCATGGTGTGGTCTCCGCTTCAAGGTCATTTCAAAACCGCGTCGTCGACACGAAATGGTCCTCTTAGGATAAGCCGCGATAATGCGCACAAAACCGCGATTAAGGGTGGAAGAATGATTAAGCAAGTGAACTGAAGTGATAATGGGTATAAAGACAGGTGAATTAAGGGTGAATTGATGGTTGAGGTGAATTAAGAGTGAATTGATGGATGAGGTGAATTAAGAGTGAATTGATGGGTTTAGTTGGGTGATAGGAGTCAAACGAAATGTAATGATGAGATAGAGTGAGTGTGAGCTAAAATAATGAAGATTAAATGAGAGTGAATGAAGGTGAATCAAGTGGTGATAGGGTGAACAAAGAGTGAATCAAGTGGGAATTAAGAGTGAATCAAGGGGTTAAGGAGTGGGGGAGTGACTTGCAAAAATATAGAGATATGAGGGTCCAAGTGAGAGTGAGTAAGCAAAAAAAGTGCTGAGTCACGGTTCGAGTTCGGTGAATCATAGGAAGGGTGACTTGCAAAAAAAAAAAAACCTGATGACTTGCAAAAATGACTGTAAATTGTGGTTTCGAAGTGATGATAATTTAGCAAAAAAAGTGCTGAGTCACGGTCCGAGTTTGGTGATTAAAGGATGACTTGCAAAAATGGCTGCAACATATGGGTTCAAAAGAAAATGTCAAAGAGTGTGAAAAAATGTAAATAAAGAAATTTCACAAAGCGTAAAAAGTGGTCGTCGTGTCATTGAGTTAGCGGCGCTCGTGCTTTCGCCTTCAAGTAGTCTTAGGCGTTGCATTAGGAACCCCTAGTGATTTTTTTGTCAACACAACTGTTGCCTCCACGTATACAGTCGAATGCATACAATGTGGATTCGATGCGTCTATGTTCTCGTCAATATACCTGTGGACTCGCCATATTGCAGGACAGGCTTCAGAGGAGGTGCACGAAGCCCCCCACACACATGCTCACAGCATTTCCCTTGTCTCGCCCTTCGCTGCGAGCACATGTTCGGTACGCGCGCCTCTTGTTAGATGTATATCCGTCGTCCTGGCAACTATCTCTCGCGCCGAAGCGTAACCTTCTTTGTTATCTGTTCAGTCCTTCGATCGGCATATTGGGCTTCTTGCTCTCTCCAAGCTTGCGGCACGGATTTGTTCCCCGCGAATAGCACTGCTTCTTTGTGAACAGCATACCAGCAAAGTAGGCTCTTGTGCCGTCCTAAACAAAGGTAACTCTTCTTATTTGCTTCCTTCTTCCGCACGTGCTACATTTTTTCCCATATGAACAGGTGTAGTTTATGCGATCTAATTTTCTTAAATTCAACGCACTAAAGGCAACGAATTAAGCTGTTTGCGGCGATGTGCTCTTGCTATGCCCCTCCACCTGTGAAGCGTGTCAAGTGGGCGTTGGCTGCACAATCCCCAAAGGAAAGAATCAGGACATGCTTCCGGTGTAGGCACAAGTTAACTGAAGTAGATACCGTGGCTAGGGAGTCTATGGAGTATGTGACGCTGTGAACAGTTGGCTTTGCGCTGCGTACTAGCGGCTTCAACGTTCGCCAGATAAGCTTCTACGAAAAGAAAAAAGTGTGTCGTAGGCAGGCAGGCGATACTGTTGTGATAAGTCGGCGTAACGGGTCATGAAAATATGGAAATGTTACCGCCGCTGAGCTAGACAGAGAAGTGTCCTCTTGATTCAACCGTGAAAACAGCTTGGAGACAGTGGGAGTTTGACATTGGCCACATTTGCTCACTTTGTAGCGTTTTTGTTCATGGCACTGCGCTACAGATTTCTCCAGAAGAAACGAAGACCCCATTCGCTTCATATCACTGCTAGATACGGGAATTGTTCTTGCAGAAGTGAATGTCACAGCCATAAACGCATCGATATGGACAAGCATGTTGGGTAACAATAGATCCGAAGAAAGTGGTATGCGCAGCCAACCAAGGTACTGGAACAATAACGGAGCGTGAAGCGCTTTACTGAACTGAAAAACGGCTGTTTGAATCTGTCGCAGAGGCGGTCGGTTAGGGTGTGTTTCTAGACGGTATTTTAGTTGAGCGCTCCACAGACATTTACTGATTCACCTCTTATGTTGTACAGTGTTCGCTATAGTTTCACGATGCATGGCGTTGTTACTTGCGAGAAAAGGTTTTCACAAGTCTAAATTTGGCTGCACTATGACAGCTGTTGAGCAGTGAAGTTGCCGAGCTGCTGAACGATGTACACTTAATTCACTTGAGTGAATTAAGTGTAAATCAACCAAATGAATTGTTCTCGCTATTACGAACATGATTTATTGATATTGAAGGAAACAGAAAATAAGAACAGCGGTGCATGTTAAACCGGCTGGCACTCGGCGGGGCGACGGCACTTGTCTTAATATCATTGCCATTTTCTCGTTGCAAAATGCTCCTTCAGACAGAAGCACTTCGTTTCAGGTGGATGAAAGCTTTAAATTTTGTAATTTGTTATTTCCTGGTGCTCAGCTGTCATCGTGTCTATTCATGAATTCATGACTTGTTCGTCATGCTCCTTTTTAACCATCACCCGCCGTGGTTGCTCAGTGGCTATGGTGTTGGGCTACTGAGCACAAGGTCGCGGGATCGAATCCCGGCCACGGCGGCCGCATTTCGATGGGGGCGAAATGCGAAAACACCCGTGCACTTAGAATTAGGTGCACGTTAAAGAACCCCAGGTGGTCCAGATTTCCGGAGTCCCCCTCTACGGCGTGCCTCATAATCAGAACTGGTTTTGGCACGTAAAACCCCATAATTAAATTACTTTTTAACGATTAACGTGTGTCTTCTTAATGATCACACTACAAGATTTGCAGAAGGCAGTAAGTATATTCATCTGAAGGTAGCCCAAGTTGCGGTAAAATGGGTTCATTTCCTAGCATTTTTATTCTAGAACACGCTATTATTTCCTATAATCAGCAACAGCACAGCCGCCTTGGATACGAAAGTTACATAGCGTGTCAGTGATGCTGATCTCCCCACCCTATTAGTAAACGCCACCTGCTTCCCTGTTTCACTGGACTGTTTCATATTTCTTTCGGTACTGCCATATTGGACCGCCCGCAGTGCCAAAGTACTGCAGGCTCTAGCACCCAACACGATTTTGTTTAGAGAAGTGGTTTTTGGCGAAGAGTTTAGCGTCATATGTCGCCAAACTCTTCGGCCGCACCGAGTCTGAAGACGATCCAGAGAATCCCGTTCGCGCCTGTCGACGGTGAACTTTTCACCGTCGCTCTCGAGGCGCGCTTAGCCGTAAACGCGAGCGCCAGGCGCGCTCGTTCAGCGCCCACACGGGGGATCTTCTCATTGCTGTAAGTTGTTCGTCTTCTCAGCGCGGACTGAACGGAAGAGGGACCCAAGAGGCCACATCGCCAGAATGTATGTTTAGCGACGCCCGCTCAATACTATCGCCTTGGCCACACCTCCGCCAACGGCGCTCACTGATTGGCTGTTTTAGAAAAATTGGGTGAGCTCATTATCTGGTTGAGCACGGCGTCATCCAATTTTGCTCAAACAGCCAATCAACGCGCGCCTGACAGCGATATTGTCGCCGATGTGGATCGTTGCAGAATACGTGCCTAGTTTAGCGACCACTTAGCGCATGAATTTTTTTTTTTAGCCCGCACATTCGTGCAATTATTACGTAGGAGGTTGATAAAGCTGCAGCCGACAATTCTGCGGCACTACACATCTGGTACATCGGGTACACGAGCTCGGGCTGCTGGTTACCGGAGCATTCTTGACCATTTACGCCCAGTCAAGCCGGTGGAAAGAGGGGGGTCTTCCTCCGTTACTACGCCTCTGTGTAGTAGACAGATCACATGTTTCTTCTACAATGTTTGGGATTTTGCTCCTACTGCGTATCTCTTGCCACTGTCACTGCTCTTTTGTTGGCTAGTCCTTAATTTTATATTATGTGCAGCTTTCTATTGTCACGTCTGATAGTTACTAACTTTTGGGCCTCTGTATTCTGTATATACGAAATCTTCGTTTGTATGCTTTTTATTGGTGCTTGAAAGTTGTTACCTCGACAAAAGCGTGGAACATATACTTCATACTTACGCGGTACATCTTCGAATACTATAGTACATCTTCTCGCGCTTTTTTTTTTACATATATGTCGTGCTTTTTTATCTGCTGCGCATTTACAGCATTCAGGCTGGTCTCCCCCCCCCCCCCCCCCCCCACTAATTGTTATTTATGTGATCCACAGATGATTGCGTATCTCTCACTAACGATTTTACGATTAAAATAAAATGGTCAAGCAAAAGTGTTGATATTCAGTCTACAGAAATTAGTAAATCTTATGAAACGGAAATTATCAGAATATGTACTTTTTTAAATGGCTGACGGTACGTTGGCCCATGCAGAATAATTTTACTGCTGCAGAAGCTTTTCGAGTAACGTATATATTTAAATGAGGTAGAACACGTACTAATTTGACGCGCGGTTTTAATACTGCTTTCTATAGGCCGCACCTGTTGTTGGCTGCTGCTATTTTACGGTCGCGTGTATGCGTTCGCCGTATTTTACGGAAGTGCAGTCGGTCAAAATATTGAGCGGGTGTAGTACCCACGGTTCTTTTGCTTACTGCATGCTATTCAGAACTTGGAGAAACCGTTTTGAAGCCTTGAAGCCAGAAGCGCTTGCTTGCTTGCGTGCGTGAGGTGCTTGCTGCCTCTGAGGTTTTGTGCGCGAACGGCTGAATAGCACAATAATGTTACGCATATCTCGGGATGATCAGCCCATATATTATTTATGAACGCGGGCAGGTATACAGGGACGTTCGAGCATTAACGTGTAATAATAATAATAATAATAATAATAATAATAATAATAATAATAATAATAATAATAATAATAATAATAATAATAATAATAATAATAATAATAATAATAATAATAATAATAATGAGAGGGAGAACTTCTCCGCAAAAACAAAACAAAGAAACAACAACCACGACAAATAAAAATAAAGATATAACTAAAATTAAAACTATTACAATAATAATTACAGTCAGCTGCTACAAGACGTTGATATACAGTAAGAGTGCATCCTATGCAATAATTAAAAAAAAGATAAAATGAATGGGTAGAACCGGTACGCAAGCTTCGCAGCTAATAAAGGAGAACAAGTACACGGGAAGCTTTCTGCCTTCTCGTTGCCCACGTCAATTTTACTGCCGCAGCAACTTGCGGTGGCAACGGCCTCTCGTACGTTGACGTGTCTGGTTCGTGCGAAAATCGCGCATACGAAAGACGTCCGATTGAAGAGGACGCCTTTAAATTCTCAAGTCGGTTACCACGTGGCCGTAGCGACAATGATAGCCGAAAGGCCGGCAGCAGTATACCGAAACGTTCTATCAACGTTCACTTGTTGCATAATCTCTAAGATTCCGATAGTTGGATCCCTCGAAAAGTTTGACAGTATCTCCGCTCACTGATCCAACTGCGACGAGACTCTCTTCGCCGTTGGCACTTCAGTTCGCGCGATGATTTTTGCTTCTTTTTAACTATCTGCAGTTCTTATGCAGACTCTTATCTGCAGTGTGCTGTCATTCTTGTCTATCGTTTAGTGCAAGCCATTCACGGTTTCCGAGAAGCCAACGAGAATGCCGCGATTTATTCTTCAACTGCAAGCGGCGTTACAGTAACCGGGTAGGCATGAAACTGCCCTTGATGACCCATTTTCTGAGCTGCTACTGAATGCTGCACTGTGAGGTTGATATACATTGTAACAGTTTTACGCCCCTAAGGGTCCTTAAGGGTCCACATTGGTCTATAATTCGCACCCTTACACCCTTCACGGGTGTAAGGGCGTGAGTTATAGACAGAAAACACTCTCCCTCTCTTAAATCGTAAATCGATTTACAGCGTACAATTTAAACTTTATCGGGTTTAACGTCCCGAAAGTGCAGAGAGGATTATGATGGACGCCGTATAATGGAGGGCTCCGCATTAGCTTTAACCACCTGGTGCACCCATTGCGCGGTAGACGAGCGTTCTTTGCATTCCGCCCCCATCGGAATGCCGCGGCCGCGAAACGTGCTCTCAGCCGCAGAAGGCCGCAGCCACACAGCCGCCGAGGCAAGTGTTGCTGCCACTTATTTGAGATCTCTCGGAATTTAAAAAAGCTTAAGTGTAAAGTCAGTAACTAAGCATCTGGCTTTTCTTTTTTTCTTATTTTTTTGCGCTTATAACACACTTTTTTTTAGCGATTTTTCACCACAAGAGTAGTTTATTAAGCGAGATCCGCTTGGTAGGGGTTGATTACAATGCTTCCACTTAACCCGTCCAGGTTTCATTTCACTCACTCACTCACTCACTCACTCACTCACTCACTCACTCACTCACTCACTCACTCACTCACTCACTCAATCAATCAATCAATCAATCAATCAATCAATCAATCAATCAATCAATCAATCAATCAATCAATCAATCAATCAATAAATAAATAAATAAATAAATCAAAATGATCTTTATTTATACAATTCAAGCAATGCGTACAGAAATAGTTGGACCAATAGCCTATGTGGCTAGTACCTGGTACAATACAGAAATAATATATATAGGTGAACCACGTACATAGTTTCTCAGTGAGTAATAACATTGCTTACATGAACAAGTATTAATTTCTAAAGGAGGAGTTAATACGTTTGATTAGACACGAAGAAGCGTTCACATGCAAGGTCAAAGTTTCTGGTTACCTTTATTCCACAGGCACAGTGTTCCATGTTATAGGGCCAATAAACTCCAATAATCGTTCACCGTAGACATTGCTGCAATAAGGAAGGTTTGAGGCGGCGGTCCCACTCCGGGGGCACGAGCCCGGCAACTACACGCTCAAGGAAGCTAAATTTTGGATAAATTAGAGTTCAAGGAATTTCCATTTAGGATGCAAAATTTCATTCATGTACCTTTATTAGTTTTCCTAATAATACGACCAAAGTTAAGCAATATTTAGAATTCTGGTTTTACTTTTGCCCATTTTTGCGGGAAGGTACTAAAGCTACAAAGCTGCGGTTTAAAACTAATAAAGGTACATGAATGAAATTTTGCATCCTAAATGGAAATTCCTTGAACTCCAATTTATCCAAAATTTATCTTCCTTGAGCGTTTAGTTGCTGGGCTGTTTACAACAGAAGTTGCGATATTTTGGCAATCTTCAAAAGCAAGTTATCCAAAAAGTAAAAATTGAACATTATTTTGGTGCGTCTAGGAAATAGATAAATATGTCCTAAAGCTACAGAGCAAGCCGCAATGCAGTAAGTGCATTTGTTTCTTCTAAATATGGTCACAACTGAGACACAGTTCGCAAAAACCATGTATCTCATGCTTGTTCTTGACCATTTATTTCTAAATCACATTAATCAAGTTTTTATATTATATATAGTTGGAATCTACAAGAATTAAGCTTATTTATGGGATATACGACAATTTTCATATCGTTCAGTAGAAGAGCCACCACGGTTAGCTCCAAAGTACTGAACACGGGGGAAGGGGGGGGGGGGGGGCGCGTGCCGCCGGGTGGGACCGCCGCCTTAAGTTTAGTTAGTTTTTGCCTTGGTTTGGGCATGTGTAGTTGATGGTGTTTTGGTACCGCTGTTTTTGACGTCGGTGATACGAGCGAGCTTCGCAGCGATTTAGCGACAGATCCTGGCATTTATAGTCCGCCTTGCTTCTCGTTGGATGCGCGGGGGACAGCGGCAGCAAAGCGTCGTCGCCTTGCTGAAGTGCTTGAGACGCTCGACGGTGACAGCAGCGAAAGCTGCTGGAGCTCAACTTCAGATTCAAGTTGCAGTTTCAGATGATCTTCGCAGGCGGACGCTTTGTGGGATGCGTCGGCGCTGCACAAAAGTATGTAGTACGTGGCCGCAAACGGTGACATGATTACGCCCGACAGATTACAAGACGATCACGCGTGTTTTGCCGCTCTCCTGCAGAGAATGGGACGTCGATTGCTTTAGTCACATGGTGCATTTCTCCTCACACGTCCCCCTCCCACCTGCTCTCCGAATGCACGCCGTATTCCAGTGGCGGGTCGAGTGTGCCTGCTCTCACTGTGCTGTCGCCCGCCTCCGCACTGCGCGGCGCCCTGCTCCTGTTCTCCCAATGGAATTCGCCATTAGTTGCTTGCCTGGTATTTGCACGTGGGAAGTTAAATATGGTGTTGGGTAAGGGAAAGTTGGTGTTTAGTATTTTATGAATTAAACAAGTGATCTTATAATTTCTTAAAGCCGTAAAAGAAAGGATATATACGAAGGTCCATAAACAGTATGCTACTAGGGCGATGAACATAAGAAAATGCTATGCAGTCATGCCTGCGTTCAAAGCCCAATACATTGACAAGTCGCTTGACCCCACCTGTGGAACTTGCACCACGGGTGTGCCAGTCATAGCACACCACTTGCTATGGACATGTCCTGGCCTATCCTCACTGCGAAGAATCTGCCTTGCTGGGCTGCAGAGCTCAGTCGTCACACTCACTGACTGGATCCTTCCTAGAGGGACCCCTTAGCAGCGCAAAGCTATATATGACAGCTTTCTCATCTACCTTATAAGAAGCGAAACCATTAACCTAAGCTAGGCACCTCACCGGAAAAACCACTGGGATTGCCTTTTAATACATGTACAATTTTATATTTTATTTAATAAACGTCTCTCTCTCTCTCTCTCTTAGGGCGCACTTTTGCAACTGCAGTATAGGTGTTAAGTAAGTTTTATATGTTAGGCCCCATATTTCACAACAATAACCCAGGTGGGTACGAAATAAAGAAAAATATATGCAACGAAGCACGAGGAAAATATTGCAGTTACGGCGTTTTTAGGCTAGGACACAAGGTCGCGGGAACCCACCGTGGTGGCGTAGTGGCTTTGGTGCTGCGCTGCGAAGCACGAGTGCGCGGCATCAAATCCCGGCCGCATTTCGAACACCCGTTTACCGCGCATTGGGTTCGCATTGAAGAACCTCAGGTGATCAAAATTAATCCCTAGTTCCCGACTACGGCGTGCCTCCTAATCGTATCGTGGTTTTGGCACGTAAAACCCCAGGATTTAAATTTAATTTTAGGTCGCGGTGTCGATTTGCGGCACCAGTTCTTCGACAAGCGTCCTCAAACTTGAGGTGAAAATGCACGGCTGGTCCACCCATTTATTGAAATAAAACACGTTCTTTGGATTGAAGGACAAAAATATCATCATCATAATCATCATCATCATCATCATCCATCATCATCATCAGCCTATATTTCTGTCCACTGCAGGACGAAGGCCTGTCCCTGTGATCTCCGATTACACCTGTCTTGCGCTAGCCGATTCCAACTTGCGCCTGCAAATTTTCTAATTTCATCACCTCACCTAGTCTTCTGCCATCCTCGACTGCGCTTCCCTTCTCTTGGTATCGATTCTGTAACTCTAATGGTCCACCGGTTATCCATCCTACGCATTATATGGCCTGCCCAGCTCCATTTCTTCCGCTTAATGTCAACTAGAATATCGGCTATCCCCGTTTGTTCTCTGATCCACACCGCTCTCTTCCTGTCTCTTAACGTTAAGCCTAACATTTTTCGTTCCATCGCTCTTTGTGTGGTCCTTAACTTGTTCTCGAGCTTCTCTGTTAACCGCCAAGTTTCTGCCCGATATGTTAGCACCGGTAGAAAAAAAATAACTGGAACGCTAATGCATCTCGGCCCACACTTCAGGAACGAATATCTCAAAACTATATATCATCCTCAAAATTCGTTCCAAGTTGATATGTATCGCGAACTCACCGGCTACAAGTTGTAAATTGCATCACGTACAGTAAAGTAATTAGGTTTAAAATTATTTAGCGACATCATCTTAATTAGTCAATTGCACATGACGCTTTCCCGCGCAATTAATGTCCGCGTCTTGAGTAATCCAGCTCAAGGAGCGAAATTTTTTCTGCATGCCACGGGTGATCTAATATATATATATATATATATATATATATATATATATATATATATATTCGCGGGCTTCTGTCACGCTCGAAAAAACACTTTTATGTAGCACGTATTGAGCAACAAAAGAAAAGCTGTATCGGGAATTTTGCATGTTGCTCTACAACTTTCTCATTGCCACTGATAATTAGGACAGTACTTAACGAGTTAAATAATTAATTACAATTAACTAATTAAATCTCAGTAACGAATAAATTACTGGCGGCTACTACACTGTACTGGAAACAGTACGCACTAGGTTTGCTTCGCGTAACGCCATTCCTCTTTTTTAAAATCGTGCTGCGTGATAGCTGGGACACCCTATATATATATATATATATATATATATATATATATATATATATATATATATATATATCACGCAGCACGATTTTAAAAAAGAGGAATGGCGTTACGCGAAGCAAACCTAGTGCGTATATATATATATATATATATATATATATATATATATATATAAACTTATAATTAAACACTCCATATAACGGTACCTTGTGAGCATTCCAATTTTTTTTCGCAGTGCCAGAAGATGTCCATGGCTCTGAGCCCCACGCCGGTGACCATCACCGCCGGGCCAAACGTCCCTGCGTCTTCTCCAGCCCTACGGTTTCACTTCAACACTGCTTTTGTCACCAGCCTGACTGGCATTCTTACCGCGTCCGAAATGGTGAGTCACAGTGGCGTGGCCGATAATCAGATCTATTAGGGCTGCCACGCTTGCCCGACATCGTTATTATTCCTACAACTTTTCATCAGCACCTTGAGCGTTTGGACGAAGTTTTGACATGCATTTCTAACGCTGGACTCCAACTCAACACAAAAAAATGCCATTTTCCCAGAAAGAACATCATAGTGTTGGGCCATCTTCTCAGTAAAGATGACGTTCGACCAGATCCTGACTAGCCACTGTATTCTGACAGAGGTTGCTGCCGTGATTCGGTTCCCTCAGCCCGAAAATAAAAAAAAAAAAACAATCAAGAAGTTTCTTGGGCGTAGCATCCTACTTCCGCCGCTTCATCAGTCATTTTGGTGTCATGGCGTCGCCGCTGTCCTTCTACAGCGTGATACCACTATACACGAGAGAGAGTTGTTTAACGGCTGCCGATAAGAACTACTCGATAACAGAGCAGGAATGCCTCGCAGTAGTTTGTACCATCCAACAATTTCTACCATATCTTTATGGACGCCCCTTCACTGTCATCACCGACCTTCACGCCTTATGCTGGTTGTCGTCACTGAAAAATTTGTCTGGACGCATTGGTCTCTGGGTTCTTCAATTGCAAGAGTATGATTTTGACGTTGTGTACAAGTGTGGAAACAAAACATAAAGATGCCGACGCCACTATTTTCGTCGAGCACGTCTCTGCATTGCGCGCCACTTGATGAGTATGTACAGATAGAAGATTAAGCGTGCGAATAGTACTCACAATATATATATATATATATATATATATGGCTACCTGCAAAATTCTTCTCATAGCACCGCTTCCCACAGTGCGTGGCGTCTTAATAACTTTATGTCTTTCACTCAGATACTGTCGATCATCGTCTACGCCTTGTCCGTGTCTTCGGCTGGAGGCATTTCCTCTCTGCATCTCCTGATGGCGCTTAGCTTCAGCTACTGGTTGCAGTGTTTTTTCTTCCTACTGTCGGAGAGTACGTCGACGAAGCCTGTCCTGCCCGCGACGACCTATGTAAGTTTTGCATATTCTTTTCCTACATTCGGTTCACCTCCATTTTGCTCACTATGCATATATTTATTGCTTTCAGTGTGGAATTGTGGTAATTATGTACATTTTTAACCCGTACCTACGTGCTAGATTGTCTGACTATACACTTTGAGAGCGCCAGGCGAAAAACTGACGGCCCCTCTCCTCTGGTTGGATTTGATAGATTTAGCCTTTGACTACAAGCGTCCACTGTTTTTACAGACGATGCAGAGTAGTGAACTACTTGAGCCGAAAGAACAGCGTGGAAGTTACGTAACCGTGTTTCAGCCTTTCACTCCGGTAGCTTTAATGTCTTCAGGTAGCATGTGTGGGTTTATTGACCAGTTGCCTTCACCCCAAGTAGGCGTGACGTCTGCGGCAGAAGGATCTTCCACATCCGCCGTCAAGGTATGTGAGTGGTGGCGCTGGATAACACTCCCAGGGTTAGTCCTCGTTTGTAAACATAAATACCCAGAAAGTGGACTGGCAAAATTGCACCGCGGTAGCTCAATTGGTAAGAACATCGCACGCATAATGCGAAAACGTGGGTTCGTATTCCATCTGCGGCCAATTGTTTTTCATCCACTTTCATTGCCATTTATTTTATCATTTCTTCAATTCGATTAAGAACTGCATATAATTTCCCCTATGCTGTCCTTGGTGTCATTGTTGACTTTTTATGATATGACTATACACATCTAAGGCATTTGATTTAATTTTGCATGATATAACAAATTAATTGCTAAAATTGAAAGTGTTGTTTGGAAAGGGCCCCTTTCAGCCTGGGTGAGTGAGTGAAACAACTTTAATCGGTCCGGTAAAATAATTTCTAGCCAATCGTTCACAATTTGTAATCTACGAAAAAAAATGCTATCTAACACTGTCGCAGTTACTTCCGGAGTTCCCCAAGGCTCAGTTCTTGGGTCATTACTCTTCCTCATCTATATTAATGACATCACAGCTAGTACTGGTTGCAATATAAAACTGTTCGCCGACGATTGCGTTGTTTATAGCGACCACATCGCACTTAATCCTGTGGGGATGCGTGACTCTCACGCGTCTCCTCTAATCCGGCTTCACCGCGTGGCTAAGCGCCGGCGGCGATCGTGGTTTTGGCGGCGCATTGCGAGAGATGGCGCGAGTGTCGCGATGCTAACGCCACTGAACGGCGGGGTGACTTGGGAGAAAAAGGTCGAAGGCGCTTCCTCTTTGGCTTGGGATCGGCGACCAACACGCACGAACGCTTCGCGCGTGCGCCGGCCCGCTTCGCGGGACCGTCTCGCGAGGCAAAGAGCAGGACACCGGTGTGGACGAACACGGATCGTTCGAACGCGCCACCGTTCGCGTGACCGTACACGTGAACGACTAGGCGATGGTGTCACAGCATGGGGCGAACGTATTCGCTCGCTATCGGGTCGTGGTGAGTCGGACTTCCTTGATTTGTGGCGCGCCCATGTGAATGCTCTATGCATAGTAATTCGGCTAGCATGTATCCGTGTATGAAAGGCGCAATAAATGCCCTTGTGTTTGTTTGCACAACTGCGTTGTCGTTCCTTTGTCCCAAGAGCGCGGGTGAGACCCCACAATACATCCCTCAACACTCTAGCTATTGGGTCCTCTAAATGGCAGATGTCAATTAAAGTAAAAAAGTATGTGGCCATGACCGTAACAAGGAAAATAAGACCATCTAACTTTACATATGAGATTAACGGCATACCGCTAACTAAAGTTAAGCAACATAAATACCTAGGAGTGACATTAACCTCAGAACTCAGGTGGGATAAACATATTACGAATAGCGCTGCAGGAGCGTTACACAAATTGTTCTTCCTCAAAAGAAGCCTTGCGCTCCCTACCACATCAACGAAGCTACTGGCCTATATACAACGTTCGTTAGACCAGTTCTCGAAAACGCAAACACAGTCTGATTTCCTCATTCAATGACTAGCATAACAAAATTGGAGGCATTACAAAGAAAGCCCATAAGGTTCATTCACAACGAATATAAACACCCTGACTCACCGACTAATCTTCTAACGCAGTCTGGATTGCAAACGCTATCTACAAGAGCAAAACACGCTCGCCTGAAGTTCTTGTTTCAGCTTCTAAAAAATAACTATAAGATAAATGTGTGCAGGTACATTTCATTTTCTGAGGCTTGAAAAACACGTAACAAACATGCGTACGCTTTAACAGAATACACTTGCAACAACGACACGTTTAAGTATTCCTTCTTCCCCCTCACAGTAGCTGAATGGAACCGACTTGATCCTGCTATAACCGCTATCGAATCGTTATCCGAATTTACCTCACAAGTAGAAACTGCAGTAGATAAATAAAACCATTCATCATCGCATGAATCATCGTCACAAATTTGGCATTGTGTTGCTTTCGACGTCCCCTTTTTCTTTTTCATTTTTTTTCGTTGGTTGCCGTTATGTGGACATATGTTACGCTCTTGTTCCAAAAATAAATATTTATTACTGCATTACTTCTAGTCCTAAGAGGATTGTCGTAACTGACATTTTCCTGGTAATTGCTTGATTAGATTTTTATTCTTTTGCTCAATTCATTTCTTCTTTCCCTCAAAGTGTATATATTTTAAGTGCATCTGTTCACACAACTCTAAAATTTCTTAACGCGTTAAGTGTTATCTTTCCGTTGGTTCCTATTACATGTATAACTGGTTACCTGCGTGTTCTTCACTGCTAGTATCGTGTTAGTTAACTGTCATGTGAATACACGCATTCCCAAACTCCGCTTCCTTCTTATATTACCATCCTTGGGCAATTGTTTTCCTTTTATTTCCCTTTTTTCAGTTAACTGTTCTGCCTAGATTTTCTTTAACCATGTTTTATGCTTAAATAATGCGTACTGATATGCATGAATATATACTGTATCGCTCAACTACCACGCTCTCGAATGAGAGTAGGGGTATTGTAAATAAATAAAAAAAAGAAAATATACAGGGTGTTTCAGCGAACACTTTCAAAAATTTTAAAGGTTGCCTGTTGCAGATAGCACAATTCTAGTTCATTAGCTGGTCTACTGGAAGAGGCGGACATTTCACAATAAATTGAAATACATAATTGACTAATTAACAAAAATCCACTAATTCAATTTTTAACTAATTAACTTATGGCCCATTTTGCAATTTCCAAATTCTAGCCGTGAATTTCGCAAGGAGGATCCACTTGGAATGAAGTCTCAGGATGACACCAGTTTCGACATGTTAATTCCCGAGCTTTGCGCAGAAATGCATTGGCGCTCCAGTTACTATCTTTAAAAAAAGTCGTTTTATGCATTGCACTGCAATATATATATATATATATATCGCGGGATTTCTTTACAATGTGGAATACATTGTCACGCAAGACATAGAACGCCGCAAACCGCTGAGATTGATGTTTCCGAAAGTGTTATAAAAAACAGTGTTGACATATCTGCTATAAGCGTAATAATGAAAACGAGTTAAATAATCATTACAAATAATTAATTATGTGCACTACAAAAGCACTGGACGTTTTTTCAGGCTTCTGCTAACAACACACAGCTGGTTTCATCCGCATAGACGGCTTTTCGTTTTATATTTGTGCATGATAGCTGGGACAACCTGTATACTATAGTGCACTGAGAATAAGGGAGCCGAGGTGCTCAGTGCAGGACGTTCTATTTATTGAGCTGGGACACGCTGTATATACATAGTTTTTAAAGCGAATAGCACTCTTTGCCTACTTCATCCGTATTGAATCTATCTATCTATCTATCTATCTATCTATCTATCTATCTATCTATCTATCTATCTATCTATCTATCTATCTATCTATCTATCTATCTATCTATCTATCCTATCTATCTATCTATCTATCTATCTATCTATCTATCTATCTATCTATCTATCTATCTATCTATCTATCTATCTATCTATCTATCTATCTATCTATCTATCTATCTATCTATCTATCTATCTATCTATCTATCTATCTATCTATCTATCTATCTATCTATCTATCTATCTATCTATCTATCTATCTATCTGCTTCGGATATATTACTCTCCTCGTCATGACATCGTCCTCACGCCTTCTGCCCCGACCCAGCGTCCCAAGTTGTCTAATCGTCTTGGCCCCTAGGCTCGTGGTAGAGATGACGTCGTGGTCATTACATCGCCGTTATTCCAGCTTTGTCATCCGACACTCGTCACGCCATAGTCGTCATGCATTCGTTGTTACATTCCCATAGTGATGCCATCGTGGTCGTTCAATCGTCGTCATTCTGGCTTCCTGGTATGACTCTCGTAATTCTGTCGTCGTCACGCCTACTGCTCTGACCCAGTGGTCAATGTTGTTTAATAGCTTAAGCCACTAGGTTCGGGCTCGCGATGCCATCGTGGTCGTTGCATCGTCGTCAGCTCATTGTCCTCATGACGTTGTCGCCACGTTGTCGTTGTTATACGATCGTCATAATTTAAGAATCGAAATCTTGTCGTTATACGCCTTTGTCGTTAGAGCGATATCATTCTTCGTCATTCCATCGTCACTACGTTGTCGTCATGCAGTCGTCGCCATGCCTCCATGATATAATGGGCGACCTTGGTAAGCGGTGTCATAGCAAAGCAGGACGATATTCTACAATGTGGCATATAGCCGAAGCAACGAAAGTCTCAGAATTACCCCTACAAGTCTTAAGTATAAACGTGACTGCATGCAGGAATATGGTCTGTCGCTACATTGCTCGCTTGCTATTCGCATTACTGTTGACCGTCATCGTGAGATGAGTTCTGCCGTAATGTTTTTGAAACTACGTGTCCCGCTAGAATGGCAGTGTCAATGCCCCTGGCAACGGAAGATTGGAGGTTAATTGCATATCGGGAATTTAGTCCCCAACACGTTACTAACGCGGCGGACAACTGGCACTTACTCATCTGCGCATGACGAACGGGCTTTCTTGCTGGTAGCATTTGCTTTGCCGGGACCAGGTTTGCAGCTTGCGTAACCGTCCAATAGGCAAACAGATGGTTTGGAAAGTGTAACTTTCCTCGTCGGTTTTGCGCATAGTTTAGAAATCGCTTCCGTGAGAACTTTGCACATACTGTACATAATTGTAATGCGTATTAGCTCAATGCTTTCAATGTAACCCTGAATGGTGGCTGGGAGCGCTGTGACAAAACGCGTGCTGTGAAACCCTGCATGGTCATCATCACGTTCGCCAGATGTACCTTTTCAGTAAGCGCCGCGAGGACCTCGTGAACTCACATTGTCGCAAGCAAAGTCGCCCGTTTTCTCCGTGAGCGGTGCGGCAGGACGAAGTCAGGGAAGCCGTGTCGTATATAGCACGGCTGGCACAACGTCACTGAACCCCTAGACATTGAGCCTGACATATCAGTCTATACGCGGCTGTTTCGAACGAATGTTGCGGCCTGAACGCGCAAAACTTCGGCAAGGTTTGAGCGTTCGCTGTTTGCGGCGAACGCCACGGCCGCCGTTTGCCGAGCCATGGCGGCCGTGGCTCGACAAATGGCAGTGCAAATATTAAAGAAGGTTGACGGCATAACCTTTAATGTTCCATGTAGTACAGTCGTAGACCCGCCGGGGTGGCTCAGTCAGCTAAGGCGTTGCGCTGCTGAGCACGAGGTAGCGGGATCGAATCCCGGCCGCGGCGGCCGGGATTCGATGGAGGCGAAATGCAAAAACGCCCGTGTGCTTGCGTTGTAGTGCACGTTAAAGAACCCCAGGTGGTCAAAATTAATCCGGAGCCCTCCACTATGGCGTGCCTCATAATCAGAACTGGTTTTGGCACGTAAAACCCCAGAAAGAAGAAGTACAGTCGTAGACGTTAATTTGAATAAATTATAGAGGGAGCCTCTCCGCATGTGGTGGTGGGGTCTGCACTCGGTGTTGTGTAATAACGCAAACATTGATTTGAAGTTGTTCGTATACCTTTAATCGCGTTGTTTCCCTGTGCACGTGTTATTTGCAGTTTCTTACATTCCACGCCCTCGGATCTCTTCTCTACATCTTCGTTTCCATCGCCCACCTGGCCAGCTTCAACTCTTCTGGTACCATCGCCGCAGTTTCGATAGCGGGACAGGTTTTTGCCATTCCTGTTTCCAACGCCGACGTGGTGAACGCAGCTGGGGTGAGATATGAGCTTTAATCCGTACTCCCTCTGTATACGAACTGTTCGCATATGCGCCACAGCGTGAACGTCGAGCTTATGCGGGCGAAGGCGTCGCAATTTTACTGATCGACCGGCATTGATCAAACGTCGGCCGCGCAAACTTGATTAAAATACTTGGGATAGAATTCAAGAAATTTTTATCGATAAAGAAAGACTGCATTGCATTCTAATAGAACGGAAGACTGAAACTAGCAATCTTGGATAAATATACCCGCGCCAAAATGGCTCAAGTTTGAGAAAATCTTTGAAATCTGTGACGTCGTACTGACGTACCGGCGCTGAAATTTCACGCGAAATTAAAGAGATGTTATCTTAACGTTCATTTTCTCCAGAATAATCAACTGATTTAGCATTCTTCTTTAAAGTCCCTGTTTAGCTAGATTGAGAGACTGGGAGGGGCCACCCCTGCTTAGCGAATGAGACACTTTTTTTTTTTTTTTTAGTAAGCGCACTGAGTGCTGAAAATGTTGTTGTTGCCCCCTGCGCAGCGTACTTCAATGGCGTGCATCTTTTCTGTTTCTTTCTCGCAGGCAATGGGACTTATCGCAGGAGCTGCGCACCTCTTCCACGTTGCATTAATAGTCAGGAAAATGATTTCGTAGGCATGGACTATACTCTAAGAGCACTTGGAATTCTTGTCACCGCAACATATAAGCCAGTTTTTGCTTGCAGGCCTTGCCAAGGGGACGGCTTTGTGGTTGTGACGTCGGTTCCACGCCTTTATAGCCGTACTTGTTTAACCAACGGAGATGGACGTTTGTGTGGTGAGCTGTTGGAGCAACTCTTGGTCGTAAAAACAACATTAGGGAAGACGATATTAATTTTCTTCTTCTCCCTTGCTTAAAACGGCCTGTGCGCATACACCCGGAAACACAGGTTTTCAGGCTGTGCAAAGTCCTATTCTGATATTGGCGGGTGAAAACTGCACAGCGTCACGCTTCGACATGTTGTCTGCTGTAGCCATTAAAAGCAGCCACGCGCCAGAAAAAGTGTCCCTGCGGCTGGAGCGAAACGCCCGTCTCGGAGGGCCCGACGTCCTTGATGCGTGTCGTGCATCTAGCAACAGATGTCGCGAATCGTCCGCTTTGCTTAGGGAGCCTACATACGCGGCCCGCTGCATACGGAAGTCCCGTATGTAGGCTCTCTAGCTTTGCTTGCGTACAGGACGTTCTCTTCCTCTTACGCCGATGGAGTTCGCGCCCACGTGCGCTGTTAATTGTGCGCTGTTAGCGTGCGCTGTGTAATTTATAGGTGATTCCCGCATGGGTGATTCCGTCGGCGGCGTGCACGTAGTGTCCCTGTAGCATGGACGTATTATTTCTGTATACGCTCCCCTATACGGGGAGTAGTAGACCGAAAACGTGGCACAAGGTAGTGCAAAATGTAAGTCCATTTGATTCACCTGCACTTGGTGAACTAACTGTAATTTCAGAAGCTGCGGCATCTGTGTATTCGGCATGTCGCAATGTGCAAGTTTGTGTAAGACGAGTTGACAGAATTCGATCCCTGCGCTTGCGGGAGAGTCAGTGCAGGGCTCGTTCAGGGATGTGCCGGGCCGATTCTGAACAGAACTGGCACTGAACTGCAGTGAACGAAGTGCAGGGCGAATCGGATAGCACTTGGGATTCAGGGAGATTGAGCAGTGAAGGCCGAGCTTGGGCATTGTTTTCTGGAAGTTCGCGCCAAAGCGTGGCGCTGAAGGAGTCGCGTTACGTCCCAATTTTCGTGCTCTGCCGGTGCATTTGGGCCTCATTTGCATTAGGAAAGCGTACGAAAAGTGCCAGGTTGAGTTCGTTTTTAGTGCAATGCCCTTGTTCTCTGTCTCTCTCTCGCTCTCTCGTTTTTTTGTTTTTTTTTGTTTATTTTTACAAGCAACAATCACTTAGCCTCTGCCAGACGTTGGTGATACAACGAAATCTTTTACTTCTTTTACTCAACAGGCAGCGAATAAGTGGAGTCAGCCAGCGTTGCCGCAACCTGACTAGTGGTAGAAAGCTGAGGCCAAATCGTAAAGCTTCTCGTTTTTGAGGACATTGTAATTGGCCGACGGCTGTCGCTAATGTTATTTGGCGCTAACGACTGGCCGCTGCCTGTTTTTACGAACAAACCTTTGCCGACTGCTTGCTATTCCAGCTCCTATCTGTCTAGCTTAATTTAATGCTTTCCTTTGGTATCAGATTATGGAATAGTAAACACTGTGATCTTAACTTGATCACATGTGTGCCCCACTTTCTCCATTCATTCTGACTACTTTTCATTCGCGGCACAGACACTACCCGGGCGGTTATCTGAGGCTTGAGTGTAAACAAGAGAAAGCACCTAAGCAAACTCAAATTTATTCTTCGATAGAATAAGTTAATAACTTGATCAGTTTCTGATATCCTATTGTAGTTACCTACCTGCGTACCCCTAAGAAACCTGCATTAGCTTTCGCAGAAATGCATATGTTACGCTTTTCTACACTTTTCTACGTTTTATTACAAAGTGATCTTATGCGCATGAAACAAAGAATAACAGTAAATTGAAATGTCATGAACTGCGCAGTGAGTTCTCGCCAGCCAAGTTCATATTAACAGCATGATTTGATCCACAGGCATATGACATATTATGCGAATAAAAGTTAAGTTTTGTCGTTTGGACAACGTACATGATACTCGCAAGAAAAAGAACGTACATATCTTTAAAAAAAATTGATGCCGTAATTTAACATGAGAGTATAAATAAAATAGTGTATACAAGCATCTCCTTGGGTCAGTGCTACTTATTATGCATAAACATCGTTCACATATGATATGCGACAAAAAAAGTATCCGTGGTTGAGTCGATCCTGCAACAGTAATAATTCTATCCCGTGAAAAAGCTGTTGTGCACGCCCATGCTGTCGTTTTCTTTTTTTTTTCGAGTGGCGTGTTAAAAGTGCCAGGATCGCAAACTCGAAAGTGTTTGCTTGTGAACTAGCATGCAATAAAATTGTACGACGGGAAGAACTCCTGCCAGGAAAAGAAGAGAAACGAAATGGAATTCAGAATTAGAACTTTAGCATGGACATTCCGTGCTTTGAGATATCCCGTACATGTGAATGAGTACTCGATCATGTTCACTGAGATTTAAAACGCACGAATACTTACGTCATGAAATATTCACTGGAGTCCATTAGCATCGTGTGGCACCCACGTGCACTAGAGATCGTCAGCAACTTGAACTGCTGTGTAGCTGTCATTAAAGAGTCATAACCAGCTACAGTACGTGTACTGTGTTTTCTGCGACAATACCTTGAAGGACAGTGCCGAGACAATGGACTTTATTTCTTTTGCATATTTCCCCCTCTGCCTGAAGCATCAAAGTTGGTGAAATCAGAAGGAAGAAGGGCGGGATGATGGGCATATATTTTAGCAGTCAGTAAATCATATTTCGTTGTGCCGGTATATATAACAAAGTGTTTTACTCGCAGGCCAGTAGAATTATCTCAAACGCTATATATACGTTTGCAGTACACTTGCACTCCTTGAACAATGCAATGAGCAGTATAGACACGAGAACGCAATTGCCGTTCATGTTTCCGGCAATGTTACGCTACTATATTCAAGTCCCCGCCACGGCCGCCGGATAAAATTATACGGCGGCCGTGTTTCCACATACAAGAGAGAGTTTTAGCTGACGGGGTCACGGGCACACTGTCCAGCACCAACTGTCCAGCACAGGCGCACAGGCCAAGTTGCCTCAGCGCTATGCGCATGCGTAGTGGGAAGGGGCTCGCAGAACGCATCGTATACTGGAGCCAGTTCTCCCGTCTACTGGTGCTCTCTATATGGCTGAGAAACCTCATTTTAGAGAGCATATGTCCATGAGGCGTTTGTTCATATTGCAACTGAGACCTAGGTATAAATAGACCCAGGAAAACATGACTAGCGGTATAAATCAGTGTTACACGAACACTGAGGCAGACGCAAACAGATCACAGAGCATGATCGCGCGCTGGAACACGGTAGAAAATGACATAGTTTCGCTCTCAGTGCGCGCGACTGCACGAGGTGGGAACAAGCAGATGAAATGGAAGTACATCCTGCGGTGCGGTGCGAAGTAAAACAAAAACACACAGGCATTCGGTTTGTGTGCTTTATTACTTCTCTAAACTTTAATTCGTCTATTGAAGCAGCAGATTAGACAAATAACAGATGCTGCCTTGAATAATTCTCGAAGTGTCACGTGTCACTACGAGCGACGTCACAGCATAGACGTACATAGGCGCACTTGCTGATTTACGTCATCAACCACGTTTCAAGAAGATAAAGATTCTGGGAAGAAGCCAGGACCAGATGGCACGCGAACTGATGGAGGCATATTGTTACGGTGAGGAAAGCAGACAATGTCGACGACGGAGAAGAGAACGAAGTGTCAACAGCCTCTCTGTGTTCACTATTCCACTATTCCACTATTCTACAAGTGGAAAAAGTCAGATACCTAGGAATTGTTTATGATGGAAACCTTAACTGGCGTCTACATATTGAAAATATAACCTCAAAAGCTTCCCGTGCAATGGGGATATTGAAAAGGATTAGCAATAATCGATGGGGCCTGCACAGAGACACACTTATAATGATTTACCGCATGTATATTCGGCCAATACTAGAGTTCGGCTGTGTGTTATTCTCCGGCTCCCCTGCTTATAAACTACGCCTACTACTTTTGCTGGAAAGGGAAGCACTTC
Organism: Dermacentor silvarum; assembly: GCF_013339745.2. Lineage (NCBI taxonomy): Eukaryota > Metazoa > Arthropoda > Arachnida > Ixodida > Ixodidae > Dermacentor > Dermacentor silvarum. The sequence goes on from NC_051154.1 coordinate 144,740,323, forward strand.
GCTTATGTCTGGGGCTGCCAAAGTTTGTAGCAAACGCAGTGCTCTTCAAGGAATCACGACTTCCTTCCCTAGAAATGAGATTTAAAATACTCACTGTTCAAAAATTCATAAGGCTCTATGAATCACCAATAATAAGATCCCCGTCGATATTTATTAGTCAACCCGCTTAATTTTTTTGAGTCTCGTGGCCTCGGTTTCACATGCCACAGGTGAATAAAACAGAATCGTTATCAAGTCCGTTAAATGTACGATTAAATGATATAATCACGGTAAGCAGTATCCAAAATTCATTGGATATTACTTATGATAACATATACCCCAACCATGCGAAGCAACTTCCCTGGCATATTCTTAACGGCTTACTCCAAGATCACTTGCACTAGCTCCAAACAAACGTAATTATAACTACAGATGCTTCGCAGAGTGAGGAAAAGGCCGGGGTTGGAATTTTTTCATCTGAATTAGATTGGTCTTTTCCTGTTCGACTCCCCGACTATACTCCAATATTCCTAGCGGAATTCCTAGCTGTTGTCCTAGCTTTGCGTAAGCTACAGCCTCCCACAACAACCGCGGTAGTATTAACAGACTCTCTATCCTTGTGCACCTCACTTACTGCTCCTGGCGAGTCGCATATAGTAAAAAATTTGCACTCATTGGTTCCAAGTCATTTGCGGAACTTGCGATTAGTATGGGTACCTGGTCACAAAGGCATATTTATGAATGAAGCGGCAGATAGCCTGGCAAAGGCTTCTATTACAGGCCCTGTGTGTTCCCTTCTTCCAACGACGGGTTTCATAACGTCTGCCAGGTTTAGAAGATACACCCTTATGGCATCAAAATCAGATCTAACATCATCCACCGAACTGCACCACTTACAATTCCCTTGGAGCAGGAACTTTTGCAAATCCAGACAAACAGAAGTGGCATTAACAAGACTGCGATGTCGAGTCCCCCGCCTAAATTTCTACATGCACCGATCTGGTCTGGCGATCTCCCCTTTGTGCCAGTTCTGTAACGAATTCGAAACGATCGACCATTACTTACTGGACTGCCGGCGTTTTTCCTCCCTAAGAAAAAGAACATTGCAAATTGCAATGCGACAGCTCGGCCTGCCATTGAACTCTCCGGAACTGCTGTCTTTCGGAGCTTCTGTGCTTGGACACTCACACAGGAATGTATGCATCGCCATAGAGAAATTCATTGTTGAATCAAACTGGTTCCATTGTTAATCATATTAAGCCATTTATAATTACCTCATTGCCTCTTGTACTAGTATGCCTACTTTTTATATATTTATTGTCCACTGAATCGTATTACAATTTATTCGCTTTATTACATTTACCAAAATTAGACATTTGCTAAATTTATTCACTCAGCACGTATATAAAATCTGCCCAACTCTTGGCCGATCCCCGTGAGTGGGTATGCGCCAATAGATAGGATCATCATCATCATCATCATCATCATCATCATCATCATCATCATCATCATCATCATCATCATCATCTCTGTGTTCTCAGCTGCTGTCTATCTCCTGTAAATACATTTTGTAAATAGTTTATACCCGTGACATTTTGGTGAGAGGTGCGGGGTACGCGTGTTCGCCACGGAGCTCCGTAGCGGACGTCTCGCCCAGCCTGGGAACATGCATCGTGCGGCAGGCACCGCGTCGGCAGCTGCATCGCCGACTACGCAGACCCAGTACGTTGCTCAGCTCAGCCGCAAGACCCCGGAAAGTTCAACGGCCTCAATGGTGTTGACGTAGAAGAATGGTTGAAGATGTACGAGCGCGTCAGCAAGGTGAGCAGGTGGGATCCGACCATAATGCTGGCCAATGTCGTGTTCTATCTCGACGGAACACCGCGAACGTGGTATTATACACACGAGGAAGAGCTCACCAGCTGAGAATTGTTTAAAGAGAAGCTGTCCGACGTTTTCGGCAATCCGACCGGTCCACAGCTAGCCGCCAAGCAACAACTCGCCATGCGTGCGCAAACTGCTACCGAGTCGTATGTTTCCTACATTCAGGACGTCCTCGCCCTCTGTAATAAAACCGACACGTCCATGCCAGAGGCGGACAAGGTTGGGCACATTATCAAAGGTATCGCGGACGACGCATTCAACCTTCTGGTCTTTAGAAACCTATCGACTGTCGACGCCATCATGAAGGAATGACGCCGTTTCGAGCAGGCGAAGAGCCGCCTTATACATAATCAGTTTACATGGCTTCCAAATACTGCAGCGACCTCTTCTTGCACCGACCAACCGACCAATCTAGCTTGCCACCACCTAGTGAAAACGTGACCCGCATTTTGCGCCGCGAACTCGAAGCAGCGTTTCCTGTCTCGCCTCAACAGACGTCTTGGACCAACACTGCTGAGACGATGTCGTTGATCCAGTCCGTGGTTCACCAGGAAATCGCTAATATGGGTCTCCCCAGCGCCTGCTCCTTGAGTGGTCCTAACACCGGCCCTGCTCCTATGCCTCGGTCCTATCGCAGTCCACCGTACAGTGACCGTTATCCCTACAGTGCCCGGAATCCATCGGACTTGCGTACACCTGATGACAGGCCGATCTGTTTCTGCTGCGGCCGAATTGGTCACGTTTCCCGTCACTGCCGTAGCCGTTGATCGTCCCCGCCTCGAAACACTTTCTGGAATTCAAATTCGCCCCGCAGTTCTTCACTCCGTCGCTTCTACGACGCTTCCGACGCCGCTACCTCTCCTCGCCGCTATACTCGCTCGCCCTCGCCTCAACGTCCCCAGCCACGTCCGCCCCAGCTTCACCGCTCGCCCTCGCCGACCTACCCAGGACCATCCCAGCCGGAAAACTATAGGCAATGCGGCACCTCGGGGTAGTGCTGCAATGTCGAATTCGCCGCAAAATCCTCCTTTGACGCTGTTTACGAAACGTAACCTTCTCGACGTCCACGTTGATGGCACACCCGTCACAGCACTCATAGATACCGGAGCGCACATATCGATTATGACCAGCCGCCTTCGCCGCCATTTAAGGAAAATTGTTACGCCTGCCGTTACTCGGGTCGTACGAATCGCCGACGGCAGCATGGTGGCCGTGGTCGGATTGTGTACTGCACGTGTGAGCATTTCCGGCCGCCATACTGTCGTCCTTTTCACTTTGCTTGACCAATGCCCCCATGACCTCATACTAGGCCTCGACTTCCTCTCTGCCCATTCAGCGCTCATCGATTGTTCCTCAAGTACTGTGCGTCTTGACCTGCCTCTGCTGGACGATCCTACAACACCTCACGAAATTCGCCTGAGACCGACTGATTTTGTTCCTGTTCCACCTCAGGCCTTGAAATACATCGAAATGGCGCCATCTATGCCAGTTACCGATGGTGATTACATCTCCGCTCCTATAACTGCCATCGTTCTCAGCCACAACGTTACTGTCCCGCATACAATACTGAGGATTATAGACAATCGCACGTATCTCCCTGTGGTGAATTTCGGGCTCACAAAGCAAATTCCGCCTAAAAATATTACCCTGGCTACGATCACTGCTTTAGATGTCCACTGCGTTGAAACTTGCCGTCGACACGTCCTGTGAACCTTTCCGGTTTACCAATTGTACTGACCACGACATTAAGAAAATGATCGTCCCGAGTCTCACACCTGTGGAGGCTGAACAGCTCTGCAGTTTATTGCTTTCGTTCAAGGACATATTCGACCTGAACAACCGTCCCTTAGGCCAGACGTCTCTTGTCAAACACCGTATACATACAGGCGATAATCCTCCCATCCATCGGCGACCCTACCGAGTTTCAGCTTCGGAGCGCCAAGTCATCAAAACGGAAGTGGACAAGATGCTCGCGAAAGACGCCATTGAGCCATTGTCAAGTCCCTGGGCGTCACCTGTTGTGCTAGTAAAGAAGAAGGACGGCACATGGAGATTCTGCGTCGACTACCGGCACCTCAACCGCATCACGAAGAAAGACGTCTACACACTACCTCGTATAGATGACGCCCTTGATTGCCTATACGGGGCACAGTATTTTTCATCCATCGACCTATGGTCCGGATATTGGCAAATCGCTGTGGATGATCTCGATCATGAAAAGACCGCCTTTATAACGCCTGAGGGTCTTACCACTTCAAAGTTATGCCTTGTGGGCTCTGCAACGCTCCAGCTACCTTTGAGCGTATGATGGACTCATTACTCCAAGGATTCAAGTGGTCGACTTGCCTCTGCTACCTAGATGATGTTATTGTGTTGTCGCCCACATTCAGCACACACCTTGAGCGCCTTTCAGCTGTACTTGCTGTTTTTCGCAAGGCCGGTTTGCAGCTCAACTCGAAGAAATGTAACTTCGGCCACCGTGAAATTACAGTCCTTGGGCATGTCGTCAATGCGTCTGGCATCCGACCGGACCCGGAGAAAATTCGCGCCGTGAAAGATTTTCCTGTCCCACAGTCCGAGAAAGATGTCCGCAGTTTCGTGGGCCTTTGCTCTTACTTCCGTCGCTTTGTTAAAGATTTTGCCATCATGGCACGCCGTCTGACAGATCTTCTGAAGAAAAGTGTGCCGTTTTCATGGGGAGACTCTCAGGCCGCCGCCTTGTGTCGCCTTACCACCATACTCACCACCCCGCCGATTCTAGGACACTTCAATACGTCAGCCCCTACAGAGGTACGCACCGATGCCAGTGGCCACGGCATCGGTGCCGTCTTGGGACAAGTTCAGCACGGCCGTGAACGTGTTATCGCGTATGCTAGCCGTCTTTTGTCACCTGCGGAGCGGAATTACTCTATTACCGAGCGCGAATATTTGGCACTTGTGTGGCCAGTAGCAAAATTCCGCCCCTATTTATACGGCAGGCCCTTTTCTATTGTAACGGACCACCACGCCTTCTGTTGGCTTTCCTCCTTAAAGGATCCCACAGGGAGGCTTGGACGATGGGCTTTGCGGCTACAGGAGTATTCCTATTCTATGGTGTATAAGTCTGGTCGCCTACACAATGACGCTGACTGCTTGTCCCGTTACCCTGTACCCACGGCCGCCAACGCCGACACGAATGCTTCCGCAAGTGTTCTTTCCATTTGCCAGCTTTTGGACATGGCCCATGAGCAACGCCATGACGCTACCTTGAGGACCCTCATTGACCGATTGGAATCTGCTCCCACTGATCCATCGTTACAGTGGTTCGTTATCAACGACGGGATATTGTACCGCTGCAATTTTCACCCCGGCGATCCTCCCCTTCTATTTGTCATTCCCCTACACCTCCGCCTAACCGTGCTTCAGGAGCTTCATGATGCACCTACTGCCGGACACCTTGGGGTTGCTCGGACTTACGACCGCGTGCGCCGCCGCTTCTACTGGCCCGGCCTCCCGCGCTCCGTAAGGCGATACGTAGCTGCTTGCAAGTCCTGCCAACAACGGAAAAAGCCAGCAATGCTTCCTGCCGGGTACTTACAGCCGATCGAGATTCCAACTGAGCCATTCTTCCGCGTGGGTTTGGATCTCCTTGGCCCTTTTCCTGAGTCCAGCTCCGGCAACAGGTGGATCGCTGTGGCTACTGATTACGCGCCGCACTACGCCATCACTCGAGCGCTTCCCACCAGCTGTGCGACTGACGTCGCCGATTTCCTACTCCGGGATATCATTTTAGTCCATGGCGCCCCGCGACAGTTCCTTACCGACCGTGGTCGCACTTTCCTCTCCAAAGTCATCGCCGATATCCTACGCTCCTGTTCTACCAAGCACAAACTCGCTACCTCCTATCATCCCCATGGACCAACGGCCTTACTGAGCGACTTAATCGGACCATCACTGACATGCTATCGAAATACGTTTCACCCGACCACAAGGACTGGGATATTGCGCTACCCTATGTCACGTTCGCCTATAATTCGTCACGCCACGATACTGCTGGGTATTCCCCCTTTTACTTGCTCTTCGGTCGTGACCCTGTATTACCATTGGACGCTTCGCTCCCCTTGGTACGGAATTCACGGACCGAGTATGCCCGCGACGCCATCGCCCACGCTGACCATGCGCGCCAGCTTGCCCGTACTCGTTTGTTGGCATCGCAGGAGACTCAAAATCACACTTACAGTTGCCGCCATCGTGAGACATAGTTTGCACCAGGCTCTCTCGTACTCCTTTGGTCCCCTTGCCGACGTGTGGGGCTCTCCGAAACACTCCTTCCGTGCTACAAAGGTCCTTACTGCGTTCTACGTCAAGTGACCAATGCCACCTATGAGATCATCCCAGTGACATCCGTCGTGCCAACCGGTTCCACATCACCCGACGTCGTACACGCCTCTCGGCTTAAGCCCTATTATGACCTTCCCGATGGACCCGTCTGAAGCACCGGGACAGTGCTTTTTCCGCCGGGGGTGGTGTTACGGTGAGGAAAGCAGACAATGTCGACGACGGAGAAGAGAACGAAGTGGCAACAGCCTCTATGTGTTCTCATCTGCTGTCTAACTATCTCCTATAAATACATTTTGTAAATATAGTTTATATACCCGTGACAATATCATATAAGGAAGAAAAGCCGAAGACTGCTGTTAGCGATACCTCCATTATAGGCTATTTGAATCAGAGACAGGCTTTTTGATAAGTGGTTGCCCCGCTAGGCTAACGAGTGGACTTGGTGCTGCGTTCTGCGCATGTCATATTTGTCTATATATTCCTACGTGTTTCCGCTGAATAAATGTGACCGGTTGTGGTGGGAGCACAACGTGGTACTCGTCAGTGCAATTCGTTCCGAGGAACAACGAAGAAACGCACGACAAGCTTCGCTTACCCCCATTTTCCTGTAGGGGAAGGGTTGGTCATTTTTTATAGATAGTTTAATTTTGTCGAGTTGCAAATAACATCCCCGGGACTATTACGGGACGGACTGAGGGCCGACGCGAGCCTGACGCTCCCATGCCGGGCCCGACCTGGGGGCTTTCAGGCCAGCCCACGCCCATGCAGTGCTCTAGTCAGGGCTACATCGTTGAAGAAAGGTGGAAACAGTGCGGAAGGATGCGGATACAACACGGACGCTCCTGTTGTGTCGTTCTTTCCGTCTTACCACGTCTTTTCTTGGGGGAGCCAATCTTCACCAGTTACTTTATTTTACCGTTTCATTTTTAACATTAATATTACCAAGAAACACTCTGGTGGCGGTTCGGAGCAGTATTTTTTTATTAAAGCAATAATTGCTTTTCAATTATGGCGTGAAATTGAATATATTCAGAAAAAAAATTTCACAGTTTCGCCCTAAGGGCGAAGCAATGAATGCGATAGCAACACAACAATGTCATACGAAGCAAGGTGAGCGGCTTTGGTAGCAATATGAATTGTAGTAAACATGAGCTGATTAAGTAAGCAGGTGTGCTGCGGCGTAAGTAGACCGACATGAAGAGAGACTCGATGACGAAGAGAAGGCGCGTGTGAAACGGTGGTGTTGATGAGAAGCGCTTCCCGTGGGCAGCGCGTGCGAAGGGACACACCTGTAGCTCTGCACTGGCGATCCGGGCAGCATTGCATGTGTAGCGTGCATTGGAAAATGTGGCCCGACTATTACTAACTAAATGAACAAGCGTGGTGTGAGCGCGCACAAACAAACATGAATAGATCACACTGAATGACTGCAGACAACGACTGTGAAAACGCTGGCAGCGAGCCCATACGCCGCAGCGGGCGAAGGTACGTGCGGTCTATCGCTTCAACGGAAATTGAGCGGCGAATGCACGGCGCACAAAGGTCAGAGCCGTGGGGAGATAAGAGACGGTGCGGGCGAGCGACGAGCGCGGTTGTTGGCAGAGTAGAAGTGCGCCTCCCCCCCCGCTTCCTCCGGCGCTGGCTTCCCGCTTCCTTGCTTGCGCGTGGGAGATAGAGTGCGTTCGCTCTCCGTGATAGCGCGCGTCCCCGCACGCTTCCGCTCGGGCATACGGCGCGCGGCGAAGATTTTATCTATAGGGAACCTCACGGCAACGGCGACGGCGACGCCGACGGCAGAAATCCGGTTGAAGTGTCCATATCATTGCTATCGCAATAAAAAAAAGCATCAAGTTTACAACTCCGCAATCCCGCTACAAGAACACTAATCGCAATTTTGTTAAGTTAGCCTGATCGTGGCCTGCGCAACCGTCCGCGGAGGTTACGGCCGGATAGAGCGTTTAAAGTGAATAAAGTTATATTTATAAACTAAGAGCGCGAGAGTACACAATTTGGACACAAGAGAAGAGAATGGACGAAACTACGGCGCTCACAGCAAACTGGTTTATTTTTTCGAAACAGACGCTTTTGTTCGATTCACGGACAGCTATAAAAGAAAAAACGAACAAAAAAAGCGATGTGAATGAAATCTACACGAAAGGCACTAAAAGGCAATGCGAACATCATACACATGTCATGCTATGGAGCTTCCATGTTACAAGTTTAAATACTTCAATTGCTTTTCACATAAAGCAATCGAAGGTATACGTTGACGCATTTGGTGTCGCGACGTGTCACCTCGGATGCTCCGACACTTCCCTTGTTGTTCTATCGTGGCACCCTGCGTAAAGTTTTCGTGTTATATTCACAGTCTAAGATACATATTTACTTAATGTTTTTATATCAAATCTGTTTGTGGCGTTGTAAATTTGATGTTTCAATTTATTTCCGAAAACTTTTTTTCATTTTCTTTACATTTCACTTTTTAGCGATATTTATCAAGATACTTAGGTGCTGACTGCAGTACCACCTGCGCTCCGCTCAGGTTAATAGTTGTATACATACAATACAAGCCTATGCATAGGTTGTTCATTGTATTGTGCGATGCTTTGTTAACCTTTATCGTATGTTCCTATCGGTGCAGAGTAGGCACCCGATGTTTAATTATGCTTGCTATGACCATGGCCCGCCATGAATATTATAGTCTAATGAATATGACAAACAAACTGTAATTATTGCTTGTCATTATTTGCTTTCTCTTATAGAATAAAAGCGACCTAATCCTGGAGATGGAAGCGGCGCTTATGTATATCGGACATAGGCTACACTAATTGTTGATCATAGCATTGCAGCTGCACTAGTATCGGTTAATACGTTTCGAAGTTGGCAACTGAACCATACTAGTTACGGCTAGCATCTTTTCTAGTTAGTATATGCTCAGTACCGTTACTTTTACCCAACCATTTGCGCCATTGTTCCAGTCACTGTATATCCTGCCCTTTGAGACTATATAAGTTTAAAATCCTGGTTTTCCTCTTTAAAGCCATTGTTGTGTGGGACGCGAGCGTGGCTGGAAATCAGCAGATTGAAGCGGAGTAGTGCGTCCCTGAAGAACAAGCAAAAACTAACTTTATTTTGTAATCGTACAGCCTCTACGGCTCGGTTGCGCACCCTCGCACCACTTCCCTTTCCAGAACACAACGCGATAAGATTTCACCGAGTCGAAGATGGGAAAGGGTGTCTGGGTGTTGCTGTGCGACCGTGAGGCCGCCACACCATTAATAGATATGGATATGTTAATTTCCTTCCTGAAGACATAATTACTAACAATAATATGACGCGTTTTGCTCTGTCAAACAATATATTGTTACCAAATGCACGGACCAATTACGGCAAGCAAACGACTACTTTCCTTGCCATATCCATTAGGAATAACCTATCTCCACCGCTTAAATCACCGATGTCGTTGTACAAATTAAAAAAAAAAATGTTAAAGCAGCATGTGTTTGAATCCTTGAATCCTTAGCCATTCTGTATAGAACCTATCGCTGTATATTTGTCTTTTCTGTTGCTTTTTATTTTTTATATTTCTTGTTTTCTTTGTTTCTTTTTTTTCAACTTTTTTATTTTTGCAGCTCGGATTGCTGTGTATGCCCTTCTTTGATATACTCTGTTCATGTTGCTGTAGGAGGCCCTAATTGCAGTTTAGACTTTTGGGCCTCCTTCTGTATATACACTATGCACCATGTACTGCAAAAAATAAACAATAAACAACAAATAAACAACTTGATTGATTGATTTTGATACGGTGTTTAGTAATACAGTAA